>NW_027490345.1:300000-524486 GCF_050948175.1 Xylocopa sonorina
TTCCTAGCAAGGAAGTGTCGCATTTACATTCATTTGAAGTGTAGACGAGGAATACATGACACTTCGCAAATCATATTATATCTTACCATGAAAGATAGAAATGAGATGCGATATCGCGTTTTAAGAATCATAAGAATTCTATTGCTACGATACGTAGACAACTGCAAACGCTATTTCCTTGCAAGGAAGTGTCGCATTTACATTCATTTGAATCGTAGACGAGGAATGCATAACACATCGCAATGAATATTATATCTTATCATGAAACATATATATGAGATGCAATATCTCGTTTTAAGAAGCATTAGATCTCTATTGCTGCGATACCTAGACATCTGCAGACGCTATTTCCTAGCAAGGAAGTGTCGCATTTACATTCATTTGAAGTGTAGACGAGGAATACATGACACTTCGCAAATCATATATATCTTACCATGAAACATAGAAATAAGATGCAATATCGCGTTTTAAGAATCATAAGAACTCTATTGCTACGATACGTAGACATCTGTAGACGCTATTTCCTAGCAAGGAAGTGTCGCATTCACATTCATTTGAAGTGTAGACGAGGAATACATAACACTTCGCAAATCATATTATATCTTGCCATGAAAGATAGAAATTAGATGCGATATCGCGTTTTAAGAATCATAAGAACTCTATTGCTACGATACGTAGACAACTGTAAACGCTATTTCCTTGCAAGGAAGTGCCGCATTTACATTCATTTGAATCGTAGACGAGGAATGCATAACACTTCGCAATGAATATTATATCTTATCATGAAACATATATATGAGATGCAATATCTCGTTTTAAGAAGCATTAGAACTCTATTGCTACGATACCTAGACATCTGCAGACGCTATTTCCTAGCAAGGAAGTGTCGCATTTACATTCATTTGAAGTGTAGACGAGGAATACATGACACTTCGCAAATCATATTATATCTTACCATGAAACATAGAAATAAGATGCAATATCGCGTTTTAAGAATCATAAGAACTCTATTGCTACGATACGTAGACATCTGCAGACGCTATTTCGTTGCAAGGAAGTGTCGCATTTACATTCATTTGAAGTGTAGACGAGGAATACATGACACTTCGCAAATCATATTATATCTTACCATGAAACATAGAAATGTGATGCGACATCGCGTTTTAAGAAGCACTAAAAATCTATTGCTACGATACGTAGACATCTGCAAACGCTATTTCTTTGCAAGGAAGTGTCGCATTTACATTCATTTGAAGTGTAGGCGAGGAATACATAACACTTCGCAAATCATATTATATCTTACCATGAAACACAGAAATGAGATGCGATATCGCGTTTAAAGAAGCATTAGAACTCTATTGCTACGATAGGTAGACATCTGCAATCGCTATTTCCTTGCAAGGAAGTGTCGCATTTACATTCATTTGAAGTGTAGATGAGGAATACATAACACTTCGCAAATCATATTATATCTTATCATGAAACATAGAAATGAGATGCGATATCGCGTTTTAGGAAGCATTAGAACTCAATCGCTACGATACCTAGACATCTGCAGACGCTATTTCCTAGCAAGGAAGTGTCGCATTTACATTCATTTGAAGTGTAGACGAGGAATACATAACACTTCGCAAATCATATTATATCTTACCATGAAACATAGAAATGAAATGCGATATCGCGTTTTAAGAATCATAAGAACTCTATTGCTACGATACGTAGACATCTGCAAACGCTATTTCCTTGCAAGGAAGTGTCGCATTTACATTCATTTGAAGTGCAGACGAGGAATACATAACACTTCGCAAATCATATTATATCTTACCATGAAACATAGAAATGAGATGCGATATCGCGTTTTAAGGAGCATTAGAACACTATCGCTACGATACCTAGACATCTGCAGACGCTATTTCCTAGCAAGGAAGTGCCTCACTTACATTCATTTGAAGTGTTGACGAGGAATACATAACACTTCCCAAATCATGTTATATCTTACCATGAAACATAGAAATGAGTTGCTATATCGCGTTTTAAGAATCATATGAACACTATTGCTACGATACGTAGACATCTGCAAACGCTATATCCTTGCAAGGAAGTGTCGCATTTACTTTCATTTGAATTGTAGACGAGGAATGCATAACACTTCGCAATGAATATTATATCTTATCATGAAACATATATATGAGATGCAATATCTCGTTTTAAGAAGCATTAGAACTCTATTGCTACGATACCTAGACATCTGCAGACGCTATTTCCTAGCAAGGAAGTGTCGCATTTACATTCATTTGAAGTGTAGACGAGGAATATATGACACTTCGCAAATCATATTATATCTTACCATGAAACATAGAAATAAGATGCAATATCGCGTTTTAAGAATCATAAGAACTCTATTGCTACGATACCTAGACATCTACAGACGCTATTTCCTAGCAAGGAAGTGTCGCATTTACATTCATTTGAAGAGTAGACGAGGAATACATAACACTTCGCAAATCATATTATATCTTACCATGAAACATAGAAATGAGATGCGATATCGCGTTTTAAGAAGCATTAGAACCCTATTGTTACGATAGGTAGACATTTGCAAACGCTATTTCCTTGCAAGGAAGTGTCGCATTTACTTTCATTTGAATCGTAGACGAGGAATGCATAACACTTCGCAATGAATATTATATCTTATCATGAAACATAGATATGAGATGCAATATCTCGTTTTAAGAAGCATTAGAACTCTGTTGCTACGATACCTAGGCATCTGCGGACGCTATTTCCTAGCAAGGAAGTGTCGCATTTACATTCGTTTGAATCGTAGACGAGGAATGCATAACACTTCGCAATGAATATTATATCTTATCATGAAACATAGATATGAGATGCAATATCTCGTTTTAAGAAGCATTTGAACTCTATTGCTTCGATACGTAGACACCTGCAAACGCTATTTCCTTGCAAGGAAGTGTCGCAATTTACATTCATTTGAAGTGTAGACGAGGAATACATAACACTTCGCAAATCGTATTATATCTTACCATGAAACATAGAAATGAGATGCGATATCGCGTTTTAAGAAGCATTAGAACTCTATTGCTACGATAGATAGACATCTGCAAACGCTATTTCCTTGCAAGGAAGTGTCGTATTTACATTCATTTGAAGTGTAGACGAGGAATACATAACACTTCGCAAATCATATTATGTCTTACCATGAAACATAGAAATGAGATGCGATATCGCGTATTAAGAATCATAAGAACTCTATTGCTACGATACGTAGACAACTGCAAACGCTATTTCCTTGCAAGGAAGTGTCGCATTTACATTCATTTCAATCGTAGACGAGGAATGCATAACACTTCGCAATGAATATTATATCTTATCATGAAACATAGATATGAGATGCAATATCTCGTTTTAAGAAGCATTAGAACTCTATTGCTACGATACCTAGTCATCTGGAGACGCTATTTCCTTGCAAGGAAGTGTCGCATTTACATTCATTTGAAGTGTAGACGAGGAATACATGACACTTCGCAAATCATATTATATCTTACCATGAAACATAGAAATGAGATGCGATATCGCGTTTTAAGAATCATATGAACTCTATTGCTACGATACGTAGACATCTGCAAACGCTATTTCCTTGCAAGGAAGTGTCGCATTTACATTCATTTGAATCGTAGACGCGGAATGCATAACACTTCGCAAATCATATTATATTTTACCATGAAACATAGAAATGAGATGCAATATCGCGTTTTAAGAATCATAAGAACTCCATTGCTACGATACGTAGGCATCTGCAGACGCTATTTCCTTGCAAGGAAGTGTCGCATTTCAATTCATTTGAAGTGTAGACGAGGAATACATGACACTTCGCAAATCATATTATATCTTACCATGAAACATAGAAATGAGATGCGATATCGCGTTTTAAGAAGCACTAGAAATCTATTGCTACGATACGTAGACATCTGCAAACGCTATTTCCTAGCGAGGAAGTGTCGCATTCACATTCATTTGAAGTGTAGGCGAGGAATACGTGACACTTCGCAAATCATATTATATCTTACCATGAAACATAGAAATGAGATGCGATATCGCGTTTTAAGAATCATTAGAACTTTATTGCTACGATACGTAGACATCTGCAAACGCTATTTCCTTGCAAGGAAGTGTCGCATTTACATTCATTTGAATCGTAGACGCGGAATGCATAACACTTCGCAAATCATATTATATCTTACCATGAAACATAGAAATGAGATGCAATATCGCGTTTTAAGAATCATAAGAACTCTATTGCTACGATACGTAGACATCTGCAAACGCTATTTCCTAGCGAGGAAGTGTCGCATTCACATTCATTTGAAGTGTAGACGAGGAATACATGACACTTCGCAAATCATATTATATCTTACCATGAAACATAGAAATGAGATGCGATATCGCGTTTTAAGAAGCACTAGAAATCTATTGCTACGATACGTAGACATCTGCAAACGCTATTTCCTAGCGAGGAAGTGTCGCATTTACATTCATTTGAAGTGTAGACGAGGAATACATGACACTTCGCAAATCATATTATATCTTACCATGAAACATAGAAATAAGATGCAATATCGCGTTTTAAGTATCATAAGAACTCTATTGCTACGATACGTAGATATCTGTAGACGCTATTTCCTTGCAAGGAAGTGTCGCATTTACATTCATTTGAAGTGTAGACGAGGAATACATGACACTTCGCAAATCACATTATATCTTACCATGAAACATAGAAATGAGATGCGATACCGCGTTTCAAGAATCATAAGAACACTATTGCTACGATACGTAGACATCTGCAAACGCTATTTCCTAGCGAGGAAGTATCGCATTCACATTCATTTGAAGTGTAGACGAGGAATACATAACACTTCGCAAATCATGTTATATCTTACCATGAAACATAGAAATGAGATGCGATATCGCGTTCTAAGAATCACAAGAACTCTATTGCTACGATACGTAGACATCTGTAGACGCTATTTCCTTGCAAGGAAGTGTCGCATTTACATTCATTTGAAGTGTAGACGAGGAATACATGACACTTCGCAAATCATATTATATCTTACCATGAAACATAGAAATGAGATGCGATATCGCGTTTTAAGAATCATATGAACTCTATTGCTACGATACGTAGACATCTGCAAACGCTATTTCCTTGCAAGGAAGAGTCGCATTTACATTCATTTGAATCGTAGACGCGGAATGCATAACACTTCGCAAATCATATTATATTTTACCATGAAACATAGAAATGAGATGCAATATCGCGTTTTAAGAATCATAAGAACTCCATTGCTACGATACGTAGGCATCTGCAGACGCTATTTCCTTGCAAGGAAGTGTCGCATTTCAATTCATTTGAAGTGTAGACGAGGAATACATGACACTTCGCAAATCATATTATATCATACCATGAAACATAGAAATGAGATGCGATATCGCGTTTTAAGAAGCATTAGAAAGCTATTGCTACGATACGTAGACATCTGCAAACGCTATTTCCTAGCGAGGAAGTATCGCATTCACACTCATTTGAAGTGTAGACGAGGAATACATAACACTTCGCAAATCATGTTATATCTTACCATGAAACATAGAAATGAGATGCGATATCGCGTTTTAAGAATCATAAGAACTCTATTGCCACGATACGTAGACAACTGCAAACGCTATTTCCTTGCAAGGAAGTGTCGCATTTACATTCATTTGAATCGTAGACGAGGAATGCATAACACTTCGCAATGAATATTATATCTTATCATGAAACATAGATATGAGATGCAATATCTCGTTTTAAGAAGCATTAGATCTCTATTGCTACGATACCTAGACATCTTCAGACGCTATTTCCTAGCAAGGAAGTGTCGCATTTACATTCATTTGAAGTGTAGACGAGGAATACATGACACTTCGCAAATCATATTATATCTTACCATGAAACATAGAAATGTGATGCGATATCGCGTTTTAAGAAGCACTAAAAATCTATTGCTACGATACGTAGACATCTGCAAACGCTATTTCTCTGCAAGGAAGTGTCGCATTTACATTCATTTGAAGTGTAGGCGAGGAATACATAACACTTCGCAAATCATATTATATCTTACCATGAAACATAGAAATGAGATGCGATATCGCGTTTTAAGAAGCATTAGAACACTATCGCTACGATACCTAGACATCTCCAGACGCTATTTCCTAGCAAGGAAGTGCCGCATTTACATTCATTTGAAGTGTAGACGAGGAATACATAACACTTCGCAAATCATATTATATCTTACCATGAAACATAGAAATGAGATGCGTTATCGCGTTTTAAGCAGCATTAGAACTCTATCGCTACGATACCTAGACATCTGCAGACGCTATTTCCTAGCAAGGAAGTGTCGCATTTACATTCATTTGAAGAGTAGACGAGGAATACATAACACTTCGCAAACCATATTATATCTTACCATGAAACATAGAAATGAGATGCGATATCGCGTTTTAAGAAGCATTAGAACACTATCGCTACGATACCTAGACATTTCCAGACGCTATTTCCTAGCAAGGAAGTGCCGCATTTACATTCATTTGAAGTGAAGACGAGGAATACATAACACTTCGCAAATCATATTATATCTTACCATGAAACATAGAAATGAGATGCGATTTCGCGTTTTAAGAAGCATTAGAACTCTATTGCTACGATAGGTAGACATCTGCAAACGCTATTTCCTTGCAAGGAAGTGTCGCATTTACATTCATTTGAAGTGTAGACGAGGAATACATAATACTTCGCAAATCATATTATATCTTATCATGAAATATAGAAATGAGATGCGATATCGCGTTTTAAGAAGCATTAGAACTCCATCGCTACGATACCTAGACATCTGCAGACGCTATTTCCTAGCAAGGAAGTGTCGCATTTACATTCATTTGAAGTGTAGACGAGGAATACATAGCACTTCGCAAATCATGTTATATCTTACCATGAAACATAGAAATGAAATGCGATATCGCGTTTTAAGAATCATAAGAACTCTATTGCTGCGATACGTAGACATCTGCAAACGCTATTTCCTTGCAAGGAAGTGTCGCATTTACATTCATTTGAAGTGCAGACGAGGAATACATAACACTTCGCAAATCATATTATATCTTACCATGAAACATAGAAATGAGATGCGATATCGCGATTTAAGGAGCATTAGAACACTATCGCTACGATACCTAGACATCTGCAGACGCTATTTCCTAGCAAGGAAGTGTCGCATTTACATTCATTTGAAGAGTAGACGAGGAATACATAACACTTCGCAAATCATATTATATCTTACCATGAAACATAGAAATGACATGCGATATCGCGTTTTAAGAAGCATTAGAACGCTATCGCTATGATACCTAGACATCTCCAGACGCTACTTCCTAGCAAGGAAGTGTCGCATTTACATTCATTTGAAGCGTAGACGAGGAATACATAATACTTCGCAAATCATATTATATCTTACCATGAAACATAGAAATGAGATGCGATATCGCGTTTTAAGAATCATAAGAACACTATTGCTACGATACGTAGACATCTGCAAACGCTATTTCCTAGCAAGGAAGTGTCGCATTCACTTTCATTTGAAGTGTAGACGAGGAATACATAACACTTCGCAAATCATATTATATCTTACCATGAAAGATAGAAATGAGATGCGATATCGCGTTTTAAGGATCATAAAAACTCTCTTGCTACGATACGTAGACAACTGCAAACGCTATTTCCTTGCAAGGAAGTGTCGCATTTACATTCATTTGAATCGTAGACGAGGAATGCATAACACTTCGCAATGAATATTATATCTTACCATGAAACATAGAAATGAGATGCGATATCGCGTTTTAAGAAGCATTAGAACGTTATCGCTACGATACCTAGGCATCTCCAGACCCTATTTCCTAGCAAGGAAGTGCCGCATTTACATTCATTTGAAGTGTAGACGAGGAATACATAACACTTCGCAAATCATATTATATCTTACCATGAAACATAGAAATGAGATGCGTTATCGCGTTTTAAGAATCATAAGAACACTATTGCTACGATACGTAGACATCTGCAAACGCTACTTCCTAGCAAGGTAGTATCGCATTTATATTCATTTGAAGTGTAGACGAGGAATATATAACACTTCGCAAATCATATTATATCTTACCATGAAACATAGAAATGAGATGCGATATCGCGTTTTAAGAATCATAAGATCACTATTGCTACGATACGTAGACATCTGCAAACGCTATCTCCTAGCAAGGAAGTGTCGCATTCACATTCATTTGAAGTGTAGACGAGGAATACATAACACTTCACAAATCATATTATATCTTACCATGAAAGATAGAAATGAGATGCGATATCGCGTTTTAAGAATCATAAGAACTCTATTGCTACGATACGTAGACATCTGCAGACGCTATTTCCTTGCAAGGAAGTGTCGCATTTACATTCATTTGAAGTGTAGACGAGGAATACATAACACTTCGCAAATCATATTAAATCTTACCACGAAACATAGAAATGAAATGCGATATAGCGTTTTAAGAAGCATTAGAACTTTATCGCTACGATAGGTAGACATCTGCAAACGCTATTTCCTTGCAAGGAAGTGTCGCATTTACATTCATTTGAAGTGTAGACGAGGAATACATAACACTTCGCAAATCATATTATATCTTACCATGAAACATAGAAATGAGATGCGATATCGCGTTTTATGAAGCATTAGAACACTCCTGCTACGATAGGTAAACATCTGCAAACGCTATTTCCTTGCAAGGAAGTGTTGCATTTACATTCATTTGAAGTGTAGACGAGGAATACATGACACTTCGCAAATCATATTATATCGTACCATGAAACATAGAAATGAGATGCGATATCGCTTTTTAAGAAGCATTAGAAATCTATAGCTACGATACGTAGACATCTGCAAACGCTATTTCCTTGCTAGGAAGTGTCGCATTTACACTCGTTTGAATAGTAGACGAGGAATACATGACACTTCGCAAATCATATTATATCTTACCATGAAACGTAGAAATGGGATGCGATATCGCGTTTTAAGAAGCATTACATATCTATTGCTACGATACGTAGACATCTGCAAACGCTATTTCTTTGCAAGGAAGTGTCGCATTTACATTCATTTGAAGTGTAGACGAGGAATACATAACACTCCGCAAATCATATTATATCTTACCATGAAACATAGAAATGAGATGCGATATCTCGTTTTAAGAAGCATTTGAACTCTATTGCTACGATACCTAGACATCTGCAGACGCTATTTCCTAGCAAGGAAGTGTCGCATTTACATTCATTTGAAGTGTAGACGAGGAATACATGACACTTCGCAAATCATATTATACCTTACCATGAAACATAGAAATGAGATGCGATATCGCGTTTTAGGAAGCATTAGAACACTATCGCTACGATACCTAGACATCTGCAGACGCTATTTCCTAGCAAGGAAGTGTCGCATTTACATTCATTTGAAGTGTAGACGAGGAATACATGACACTTCGCAAATCATATTATACCTTACCATGAAACATAGAAATGAGATGCATTATCGCGTATTAAGAATCATAAGAACTCTATTGCTACGATACGTAGACATCTGCAAACGCTATTTCCTTGCAAGGATGTGTCGCATTTACATTCATTTGAAGTGCAGACGAGGAATACATAACACTTCGCAAATCATATTATATCCTACCATGAAAGATGGAAATGAGATGCGATATCGCGTTTTAAGAATCATAAGAACTCTATTGCTACGATACGTAGAAAACTGCAAACGCTATTTCCTTGCAAGGAAGTGTCGCATTTACATTCATTTGAATCGTATACGAGGAATGCATAACACTTCGCAATGAATATTATATCTTATCATGAAACATAGATATGAGATGCAATATCTCGTTTTAAGAAGCATTTGAACTCTATTGCTACGATACCTAGACATCTGAAGACGCTATTTCCTAGCAAGAAGTGTCGCATTTACATTCATTTGAAGTGTAGACGAGGAATACATGACACTTCGCAAATCATATTATATCTTACCATGAAAGATGGAAATGAGATGCGATATCGCGTTTTAAGAAGCATTAGAACTCTATTGCTACGATAGGTAAACATCTGCAAACGCTATTTCCTAGCAAGGAAGTGTCGCATTTACATTCATTTGAAGTGTAGACGAGGAATACGTAACACTTCGCAAATCATATCATATCTTACCATGAAACATAGAAATGAGATGCAATATCGCGGTTTTAAGAAGCATTAGAAATCTATAGCTACGATACGTAGACATCTGCAAACGCTATTTCCTTGCAAGGAAGTGTCGCATTTACATTCATTTGAATCGTATACGAGGAATGCATAACACTTCGCAATGAATATTATATCTTATCATGAAACATAGATATGAGATGCAATATCTCGTTTTAAGAAGCATTTGAACTCTATTGCTACGATACCTAGACATCTGAAGACGCTATTTCCTAGCAAGAAGTGTCGCATTTACATTCATTTGAAGTGTAGACGAGGAATACATGACACTTCGCAAATCATATTATATCTTACCATGAAAGATGGAAATGAGATGCGATATCGCGTTTTAAGAAGCATTAGAACTCTATTGCTACGATAGGTAAACATCTGCAAACGCTATTTCCTAGCAAGGAAGTGTCGCATTTACATTCATTTGAAGTGTAGACGAGGAATACGTAACACTTCGCAAATCATATTATATCTTACCATGAAACATAGAAATGAGATGCAATATCGCGGTTTTAAGAAGCATTAGAAATCTATAGCTACGATACGTAGACATCTGCAAACGCTATTTCCTTGCTAGGAAGTGACGCATTTACGCTCATTTGAATAGTAGACGAGGAATACTTGACACTTCGCAAATCATATTATATCTTACCATGAAACGTAGAAATGGGATGCGATATCGCGTCTTAACGAGCATTACATATCTATTGCTACGATACGTAGACATCTGCAAACGCTATTTCTTTGCAAGGAAGTGTCGCATTTACATTCATTTGAAGTGTAGACGAGGAATACATAACACTTCGCAAATCATATTATATCCTACCATGAAACATGGAAATGAGATGCGATATCGCGTTTAAAGAAGCATTAGAACTCTATCGCTACGATACCTAGACATCTGCAGACGCTATTTCCTAGCAAGGAAGTGTTGCATTTACATTCATTTGAAGTGTAGACGAGGAATACATAACACTTCGCAAATCATATTATGTCTTACCATGAAACATAGAAATGAGATGCGATATCGCGTATTAAGAATCATAAGAACTCTATTGCTACGATACGTAGACAACTGCAAACGCTATTTCCTTGCAAGGAAGTGTCGCATCTACATTCATTTCAATCGTAGACGAGGAATGCATAACACTTCGCAATGAATATTATATCTTATCATGAAACATAGATATGAGATGCAATATCTCGTTTTAAGAAGCATTAGAACTCTATTGCTACGATACCTATTCATCTGGAGACGCTATTTCCTAGCAAGGAAGTGTCGCATTTGCATTCATTTGAAGTGTAGACGAGGAATACGTAACACTTCGCAAATCATATTATATCTTACCATGAAACATAGAAATGAGATGCAATATCGCGTTTTAAGAAGCATTAGAAATCTATAGCTACGATACGTAGACATCTGCAAACGCTATTTCCTTGCTAGGAAGTGACGCATTTACACTCATTTGAATAGTAGACGAGGAATACTTGACACTTCGCAAATCATATTATATCTTACCATGAAACGTAGAAATGGGATGCGATATCGCGTCTTAAGAAGCATTACATATCTATTGCTACGATACGTAGACATCTGCAAACGCTATTTCTTTGCAAGGAAGTGTCGCATTTACATTCATTTGAAGTGTAGACGAGGAATACATAACACTTCGCAAATCATATTATATCCTACCATGAAACATGGAAATGAGATGCGATATCGCGTTTAAAGAAGCATTAGAACTCTATCGCTACGATACCTAGACATCTGCAGACGCTATTTCCTTGCAAGGAAGTGTTGCATTTACATTCATTTGAAGTGTAGACGAGGAATACATAACACTTCGCAAATCATATTATGTCTTACCATGAAACATAGAAATGAGATGCGATATCGCGTATTAAGAATCATAAGAACTCTATTGCTACGATACGTAGACAACTGCAAACGCTATTTCCTTGCAAGGAAGTGTCGCATTTACATTCATTTCAATCGTAGACGAGGAATGCATAACACTTCGCAATGAATATTATATCTTATCATGAAACATAGATATGAGATGCAATATCTCGTTTTAAGAAGCATTAGAACTCTATTGCTACGATACCTAGTCATCTGGAGACGCTATTTCCTAGCAAGGAAGTGTCGCATTTACATTCATTTGAAGTGTAGACGAGGAATACATGACACTTCGCAAATCACATTATATCTAACCATGAAACATAGAAATGAGATTCGATATCGCGTTTTAAGAAGCACTAAAAATCTATTGCTACGATACGTAGACATCTCCAGACGCTATTTCCTAGCAAGGAAGTGCTGCATTTACATTCATTTGAAGTGTAGACGAGGAATACATAACACTTCGCAAATCATATTATATCTTACCATGAAACAGAGAAATGAGATGCGTTATCGCGTTTTAAGAATCATAAGAACACTATTGCTACGATACGTAGACATCTGCAAACGCTACTTCCTAGCAAGGAAGTATCGCATTTACATTCATTTGAAGTGTAGACGAGGAATATATAACACTTCGCAAATCATATTATATCTTACCATGAAACATAGAAATGAGATGCGATATCGCTTTTTAAGAAGCATTAGAAATCTATAGCTACGATACGTAGACATCTGCAAACGCTATTTCCTTGCTAGGAAGTGTCGCATTTACACTCATTTGAATAGTAGACGAGGAATACATGACACTTCGCAAATCATATTATATCTTACCATGAAACGTAGAAATGAGATGCGATATCGCGTTTTAAGAAGCATTACATATCTATTGCTACGATACGTAGACATCTGCAAACGCTATTTCTTTGCAAGGAAGTGTCGCATTTACATTCATTTAAGTGTAGACGAGGAATACATAACACTTCGCAAATCATATTATATCTTACCATGAAACATAGAAATGAGATGCGATATCGCGTTTTAAGAAGCATTAGAACTCTATTGCTTCGATACGTAGACATCTGCAATCGCTACTTCCTTGCAAGGAAGTGTCGCATTTACATTCATTTGAAGTGTAGACGAGGAATACATTACACTTCGCAAATCATATTACATCTTACCATGAAACATAGAAATGAGATGCGATATCGCGTTTTAAGAAGCATTAGAACTCTATTGCTACGATAGGTAGACATCTGCAAACGCTATTTCCTTGCAAGGAAGTGTCGCATTTACATTCATTTGAAGTGTAGACGAGGAATACATAACACCTCGCAAATCATATTATATCTTACCATGAAACATAGAAATGAGATGCGATATCGCGTATTAAAGAATCATAAGAACTCTATTGCTACGATACGTAGACATCTGCAAACGCTATTTCCTTGCAAGGAAGTTTCGCATTTACATTCATTTGAAGTGCAGACGAGGAATACATAACACTTCGCAAATCATATTATATCTTACCATGAAAGATGGAAATGAGATGCGATATCGCGTTTTAAGAATCATAAGAACTCTATTGCTACGATACGCAGAAAACTGCAAACGCAATTTCCTTGCAAGGAAGTGTCGCATTTACATTCATTTGAATCGTATACGAGGAATGCATAACACTTCGCAATGAATATTATATCTTATCATGAAACATAGATATGAGATGCAATATCTCGTTTTAAGAAGCATTTGAACTCTATTGCTACGATACCTAGACATCTGCAGACGCTATTTCCTAGCAAGGATGTGTCGCATTTACATTCATTTGAAGTGTAGACGAGGAATACATGACACGTCGCAAATCATATTATACCTTACCATGAAACATAGAAATGAGATGCGATATCGCGTTTTAAGAAGCATTAGAAATCTGTTGCTACGATACGTATACATCTGCAAACGCTATTTCTTTGCAAAGAAGTGTCGCATTTACATTCATTTGAAGTGTAGACGAGGAATACATAACACTTCGCAAATCATACTATATCTTACCATGAAGCATAGAAATGAGATGCGATTTCGCGTTTTAAGAAGCATTAGAACTCTATTGCTACTTTAGGTAGACATCTGCAAACGCTATTTCCTAGCAAGAAAGTGTCGCATTTACATTCATTTGAAGTGTAGACGAGTAATACATAACACTTCGCAAATCATATTATATCTAACCATGAAACATAGAAATGAGATGCGATATCGCGTTTTAGGAAGCATTAGAACACTATCGCTACGATACCTAGACATCTGCAGACGCTATTTCCTAGCAAGGAAGTGTCGCGTTTACATTCATTTGAAGTGTAGACGAGGAATACATAACACTTCGCAAATCATATTATATCTAGCCATGAAACATAGAAATGAGATGCGACATCGCGTTTTAAGAAGCATTAGAAATCTGTTGCTACGATACGTAGACATCTGCAAACGCTATTTCTTTGCAAGGAAGTGTCGCATTTACATTCATTTGAAGTGTAGACGAGGAATACATAACACTTCGCAAATCATACTATATCTTACCATGAAACATAGAAATGAGATGCGATTTCGCGTTTTAAGAAGCATTAGAACTCTATTGCTACGGTAGGTAGACATCTGCAAACGCTATTTCCTAGCAAGGAAGTGTCGCATTTACATTCATTTGAAGTGTAGACGAGGAATACGTAACACTTCGCAAAACATATTATATCTTACCATGAAACATAGAAATGAGATGCAATATCGCGTTTTAAGAAGCATTAGAAATCTATAGCTACGATACGTAGACATCTGCAAACGCTATTTCCATGCTAGGAAGTGACGCATTTACACTCATTTGAATAGTAGACGAGGAATATTTGACACTTCGCAAATCATATTATATCTTACCATGAAACGTAGAAATGGGATGCGATATCGCGTCTTAAGAAGCATTACATATCTATTGCTACGATACGTAGACATCTGCAAACGCTATTTCGTTGCAAGGAAGTGTCGCATTTACATTCATTTGAAGTGTAGACGAGGAATACATAACACTTCGCAAATCATATTATATCTTACCATGAAACATAGGAATGAGATGCGATATCGCGTTTTAAGAAGCATTAGACCTCTATTGCAACGATAGGTAGACATCTGCAAAAGCCATTTCCTTGCAAAGAAGTGTCGCTTTTACGCTCATTTGAATAGTAGACGAGGAATACATAACACTTCGCAAATCATATTACATCTTACCATGAAACATAGAAATGAGATGCGATATCGCGTTTTAAGAAGCATTAGAACTCTATTGCTACGATAGGTAGACATCTGCAAACGCTATTTCTTTGCAAGGAAGTGCCGCATTTACATTCATTTGAAGTGTAGACGAGGAATACATAACACTTCGCAAATCATATTATATCCTACCATGAAACATGGAAATGAGATGCGATATCGCGTTTAAAGAAGCATTAGAACTCTATCGCTACGATACCTAGACATCTGCAGACGCTATTTCCTAGCAAGGAAGTGTCGCATTTACATTCATTTGAAGTGTAGACGAGGAATACATAACACTTCGCAAATCATATTATATCTTACCATGAAACATATAAATGAGATGCGATATCGCGTTTTAAGAATCATCAGAACTCTATTGCTACGATACGTAGACATCTGCATCCATTATGTCCTAGCGAGGAAGTGTCGCATTCACATTCATTTGAAGTGTAGACGAGGAATACATAACACTTCGCAAATCATATTACATCTTACCATGAAACATAGAAATGAGATGCGATATCGCGTTTTAAGAAGCATTAGAACTCTATTGCTACGATAGGTAGACATCTGCAAACGCTATTTCCTTGCAAGGAAGTGTCGCATTTACATTCATTTGAAGTGTAGACGAGGAATACATAAAACTTCGCAAATCATATTATATCTAGCCATGAAACATAGAAATGAGATGCGACATCGCGTTTTAAGAAGCATTACGTATCTATTGCTACGATACGTAGACATCTGCAAACGCTATTTCCTAGCGAGGAAGTGTCGCATTCACATTCATTTGAAGTGTAGACGAGGAATACATAACACTTCGCAAATCATATTATATCTTACCATGAAAGATGGAAATGAGATGCGATATCGCGTTTTAAGAATCATAAGAACTCTATTGCTACGATACGTAGAAAACTGCAAACGCTATTTCCTTGCAAGGAAGTGTCGCATTTACATTCATTTGAATCGTATACGAGGAATGCATAACACTTCGCAATGAATATTATATCTTATCATGAAACATAGATATGAGATGCAATATCTCGCTTTAAGAAGCATTTGAACTCTATTGCTACGATACCTAGATATCTGCAGACGCTATTTCCTAGCAAGGAAGTGTGGCATTTACATTCATTTGAAGTGTAGACGAGGAATACATGACACTTCGCAAATCATATTATACCTTACCATGAAACATAGAAATGAGATGCGATATCGCGTTTTAAGAAGCATTAGAAATCTGTTGCTACGATACGTAGACATCTGCAAACGCTATTTCTTTGCAAGGAAGTGTCGCATTTACATTCATTTGAAGTGTAGACGAGGAATACGTAACACTTCGCAAATCATACTATATCTTACCATGAAACATAGAAATGAGATGCGATTTCGCGTTTTAAGAAGCATTAGAACTCTATTGCTACGGTAGGTAGACATCTGCAAACGCTATTTCCTAGCAAGGAAGTGTCGCATTTACATTCATTTGAAGTGTAGACGAGGAATACGTAACACTTCGCAAATCATATTATATCTTACCATGAAGCATAGAAATGAGATGCAATATCGCGTTTTAAGAAGCATTAGAAATCTATAGCTACGATACGTAGACATCTGCAAACGCTATTTCCTTGCTAGGAAGTGACGCATTTACACTCATTTGAATAGTAGACGAGGAATACTTGACACTTCGCAAATCATATTATATCTTACCATGAAACGTGGAAATGAGATGCGATATCGCGTTTTAAGAAGCATTCCATATCTATTGCTACGATACGTAGACATCTGCAAACGCTATTTCGTTGCAAGGAAGTGTCGCATTTACATTCATTTGAAGTGTAGACGAGGAATAGATAACACTTCGCAAATCATATTATATCCTACCATGAAACATGGAAATGAGATGCGATATCGCGTTTAAACAAGCATTAGAACTCTATCGCTACGATACCTAGACATCTGCAGACGCTATTTCCTAGCAAGGAAGTGTCGCATTTACATTCATTTGAAGTGTAGATGAGGAATACATAACACTTCGCAAATCATATTATATCTTACCATGAAACATAGAAATGAGATGCGATATCGCGTTTTAAGAATCATCTGAACTCTATTGCTACGATACGTAGACATCTGCATCCGTTATTTCCTAGCGAGGAAGTGTCGCATTCACATTCATTTGAAGTGTAGACGAGGAATACATAACACTTCGCAAATCATATTACATCTTACCATGAAACATAGAAATGAGATGCGATATCGCGTTTTAAGAAGCATTAGAACTCTATTGCTACGATAGGTAGACATCTGCAAACGCTATTTCCTTGGAAGGAAGTGTCGCATTTACATTCATTTGAAGTGTAGACGAGGAATACATAACACCTCGCAAATCATATTATATCTTACCATGAAACGTAGAAATGAGATGCGGTATCGCGTATTAAGAATCATAAGAACTCTATTGCTACGATACGTAGACATCTGCAAACGCTATTTCCTTGCAAGGAAGTGTCGCATTTCCATTCATTTGAAGTGCAGACGAGGAATACATAACACTTCGCAAATCATATTATATCTTACCATGAAACATAGAAAGGAGATGCGATATCGCGTTTTAAGAAGCATTAGAACTCTATTGCTACGATAGGTAAACATCTGCAAACGCTATTTCCTTGCAAGGAAGTGTTGCATTTACATTCATTTGAAGTGTAGACGAGGGATACATGACACTTCGCAAATCATATTATGTCTTACCTTGAAACGTAGAAATGAGATGCGATATCGCGTTTTAAGAAGGATTAGAAATCTATTGCTACGATATGTAGACATCTGCAAACGCTATTTCCTAGCGAGGAAGTGTCGCATTCACATTCATTTGAAGTGTAGACGAGGAATACAAAACACTTCGCAAATCATATTATATCTTACCATGAAACATAGAAATGAGATGCGATATCGCGTTTTAAGAAGCATTAGAACCCTATTGTTACGATAGGTAGACATTTGCAAACGCTATTTCCTTGCAAGGAAGTGTCGCATTTACTTTCATTTGAATCGTAGACGAGGAATGCATAACACTTCGCAATGAATATTATATCTTATCATGAAACATAGATATGAGATGCAATATCTCGTTTTAAGAAGCATTAGAACTCTGTTGCTACGATACCTAGGCATCTGCGGACGCTATTTCCTAGCAAGGAAGTGTCGCATTTACATTCGTTTGAATCGTAGACGAGGAATGCATAACACTTCGCAATGAATATTATATCTTATCATGAAACATAGATATGAGATGCAATATCTCGTTTTAAGAAGCATTTGAACTCTATTGCTTCGATACGTAGACACCTGCAAACGCTATTTCCTTGCAAGGAAGTGTCGCAATTTACATTCATTTGAAGTGTAGACGAGGAATACATAACACTTCGCAAATCATATTATATCTTACCATGAAACATAGAAATGAGATGCGATATCGCGTTTTAAGAAGCATTAGAACTCTATTGCTACGATAGATAGACATCTGCAAACGCTATTTCCTTGCAAGGAAGTGTCGTATTTACATTCATTTGAAGTGTAGACGAGGAATACATAACACTTCGCAATGAATATTATATCTTATCATGAAACATAGATATGAGATGCAATATCTCGTTTTAAGAAGCATTTGAACTCTATTTCTTCGATACGTAAACATCTGCAAACGCTATTTCCTTGCAAGGAAGTGTCGCATTTACATTCATGAGAAGCGTAGACGAGGAGTACATAACACTTCGCAAATAATATTATATCTTACCATGAAACACAGAAATGAGATGCGATATCGCGTTATAAGAAGCATTAGAACTCTATTGCTACGATACCTAGACATCTGCAGACGCTATTTCCTTGCAAGGAAGTGTCGCATTTACATTCATTTGAAGTGTAGACGAGGAATACATAACACTTCGCAAATCATATTATATCTTACCATGAAACATAGAAATGAGATGCGATATCGCGTTTTAAGAAGCATTAGAACTCTATTGCTACGATAGGTAGACATCTGCAAACGCTATTTCCTTGCAAGGAAGTGTCGTATTTACATTCATTTGAAGTGTAGAGGAGGAATACATAACACTTCGCAAATCATACTACATCTTACCATGAAACATAGAAATGAGATGCGATATCGCGTTTTAAGAATCATATGAACTCTATTGATACGATACGTAGTCATCTGCAAACGCTATTTCCTAGCGAGGAAGTGTCGCATTCACATTCATTTGAAGTGTAGACAAGGAATACGTGACACTTCGCAAATCATATTATATCTTACCATGAAACATAGAAATGAGATGCGATATCGCGTTTTAAGAATCATAAGAACTCTATTGCTACGATACGTAGACATCTGCAAACGCTATTTCCTTTCAAGGAAGTGTCGCATTTACATTCGTTTGAAGTGTAGACGAGGAATACATGACACTTCGCAAATCATATTATATCTTACCATGAAACATAGAAATGAGATGCGATATCGCGTTTTAGGTATCATAAGAAGTCTATTGCTCCGATACGTAGACATCTGCAAACGCTATTTCCTAGCGAGGAAGTGTCGCATTCACATTCATTTCAAGTGTAGACGAGGAATACATGACACTTCGCGAATCATATTATATCTTACCATGAAACATAGAAATGAGATGCGATATCGCGTTTTAAGAATCATATGAACTCTATTGCTACGATACGTAGACATCTGCAAACGCTATTTCCTAGCGAGGAAGTGTCGCATTCACATTCATTTGAAGTATAGACGAGGAATACATAACACTTCGCAAATCATATTACATCTTACCATGAAACATAGAAATGAGATGCGATATCGCGTTTTAAGAAGCATTAGAACTCTTTTGCTACGATACCTAGACATCTGCAGACGCTATTTCCTAGCAAGGAAGTGTCGCATTTACATTCATTTGAAGTGTAGACGAGGAATACATGACTCTTCGCAAATCATATTATATCTTACCATGAAACATAGAAATGAGATGCGATATCGCGTTTTAAGAAGCATTAGAAAGCTATTGCTACGATACGTAGACATCTGCAAACGCTATTTCCTAGCGAGGAAGTATCGCATTCACATTCATTTGAAGTGTAGACGAGGAATACATAACACTTCGCAAATCATGTTATATCTTACCATGAAACATAGAAATGAGATGCGATATCGCATTTTAAGAATCACATGAACTCTATTGCTACGATACGTAGTCATCTGCAAACGCTATTTCCTAGCGAGGAAGTGTCGCATTCACATTCATTTGAAGTGTAGGCGAGGAATACGTGACACTTCGCAAATCATATTATATCTTACCCTGAAACATAGAAATGAGATGCGATATCGCGTTTTAAGAATCATAAGAACTCTATTGCTACGATACGTAGACATCTGCAATCGCTACTTCCTTGCAAGGAAGTGTCGCATTTACATTCATTTGAAATGTAGACGAGGAATACATAACACTTCGCAAATCATATTACATCTTACCATGAAACATAGAAATGAGATGCGATATCGCGTTTTAAGAATCATCTGAACTCTATTGCTACGATACGTAGACATCTGCAAACGCTATTTCCTAGCGAGGAAGTGTCGCATTCACATTCATTTGAAGTGTAGACGAGGAATACATGACACTTCGCAAATCATATTATATCTTACCAAGAAACATAGAAATGAGATGCGATATCGCGTTTTAAGAAGCACTAGAAATCTATTGCTACGATACGTAGACATCTGCAAACGCTATTTCCTAGCGAGGAAGTGTCGCATTCACATTCATTTGAAGTGTAGACGAGGAATACGTGACACTTCGCAAATCATATTATATCTTACCATGAAACATAGAAATGAGATGCGATATCGCGTTTTAAGAATCATTAGAACTTTATTGCTACGATACGTAGATATCTGCAAGCGCTATTTCCTTGCAAGGAAGTGTCGCATTTACATTCATTTGAATCGTAGACGCGGAATGCATAACACTTCGCAAATCATATTATATCTTACCATGAAACATAGAAATGAGATGCAATATCGCGTTTTAAGAATCATAAGAACTCTATTGCTACGATACGTAGACATCTGCAAACGCTATTTCCTAGCGAGGAAGTGTCGCATTCACATTCATTTGAAGTGTAGACGAGGAATACATAACACTTCGCAAATCATATTATATCTTACCATGAAACATAGAAATGAGATGCGATATCGCGTTTTAAGAAGCATTAGAACTCTATTGCTACGATAGGTAGACATCTGCAAACGCTATTTCCTTGCAAGGAAGTGTCGTATTTACATTCATTTGAAGTGTAGAGGAGGAATACATAACACTTCGCAAATCATACTACATCTTACCATGAAACATAGAAATGAGATGCGATATCGCGTTTTAAGAATCATATGAACTCTATTGATACGATACGTAGTCATCTGCAAACGCTATTTCCTAGCGAGGAAGTGTCGCATTCACATTCATTTGAAGTGTAGACGAGGAATACGTGACACTTCGCAAATCATATTATATCTTACCATGAAACATAGAAATGAGATGCGATATCGCGTTTTAAGAATCATAAGAACTCTATTGCTACGATACGTAGACATCTGCAAACGCTATTTCCTTTCAAGGAAGTGTCGCATTTACATTCGTTTGAAGTGTAGACGAGGAATACATGACACTTCGCAAATCATATTATATCTTACCATGAAACATAGAAATGAGATGCGATATCGCGTTTTAGGTATCATAAGAAGTCTATTGCTCCGATACGTAGACATCTGCAAACGCTATTTCCTAGCGAGGAAGTGTCGCATTCACATTCATTTCAAGTGTAGACGAGGAATACATGACACTTCGCGAATCATATTATATCTTACCATGAAACATAGAAATGAGATGCGATATCGCGTTTTAAGAATCATATGAACTCTATTGCTACGATACGTAGACATCTGCAAACGCTATTTCCTAGCGAGGAAGTGTCGCATTCACATTCATTTGAAGTATAGACGAGGAATACATAACACTTCGCAAATCATATTACATCTTACCATGAAACATAGAAATGAGATGCGATATCGCGTTTTAAGAAGCATTAGAACTCTTTTGCTACGATACCTAGACATCTGCAGACGCTATTTCCTAGCAAGGAAGTGTCGCATTTACATTCATTTGAAGTGTAGACGAGGAATACATGACTCTTCGCAAATCATATTATATCTTACCATGAAACATAGAAATAAGATGCAATATCGCGTTTTAAGTATCATAAGAACTCTATTACTACGATACGTAGATATCTGTAGACGCTATTTCCTTGCAAGGAAGTGTCGCATTTACATTCATTTGAAGTGTAGACGAGGAATACATGACACTTCGCAAATCATATTATATCTTACCATGAAACATAGAAATGAGATGCGATATCGCGTTTTAAGAAGCACTAGAAATCTATTGCTACGATACGTAGACATCTGCAAACGCTATTTCCTAGCGAGGAAGTGTCGCATTTACATTCATTTGAAGTGTAGACGAGGAATACATGACACTTCGCAAATCATATTATATCTTACCATGAAACATAGAAATAAGATGCAATATCGCGTTTTAAGTATCATAAGAACTCTATTGCTACGATACGTAGATATCTGTAGACGCTATTTCCTTGCAAGGAAGTGTCGCATTTACATTCATTTGAAGTGTAGACGAGGAATACATGACACTTCGCAAATCACATTATATCTTACCATGAAACATAGAAATGAGATGCGATACCGCGTTTCAAGAATCATAAGAACACTATTGCTACGATACGTAGACATCTGCAAACGCTATTTCCTAGCGAGGAAGTATCGCATTCACATTCATTTGAAGTGTAGACGAGGAATACATAACACTTCGCAAATCATGTTATATCTTACCATGAAACATAGAAATGAGATGCGATATCGCGTTTTAAGAATCATAAGAACTCTATTGCTACGATACGTAGACATCTGTAGACGCTATTTCCTTGCAAGGAAGTGTCGCATTTACATTCATTTGAAGTGTAGACGAGGAATACATGACACTTCGCAAATCATATTATATCTTACCATGAAACATAGAAATGGGATGCGATATCGCGTTTTAAGAATCATATGAACTCTATTGCTACGATACGTAGACATCTGCAAACGCTATTTCCTTGCAAGGAAGTGTCGCATTTACATTCATTTGAATCGTAGACGCGGAATGCATAACACTTCGCAAATCATATTATATTTTACCATGAAACATAGAAATGAGATGCAATATCGCGTTTTAAGAATCATAAGAACTCCATTGCTACGATACGTAGGCATCTGCAGACGCTATTTCCTTGCAAGGAAGTGTGGCATTTCAATTCATTTGAAGTGTAGACGAGGAATACATGACACTTCGCAAATCATATTATATCATACCATGAAACATAGAAATGAGATGCGATATCGCGTTTTAAGAAGCATTAGAAAGCTATTGCTACGATACGTAGACATCTGCAAACGCTATTTCCTAGCGAGGAAGTATCGCATTCACATTCATTTGAAGTGTAGACGAGGAATACATAACACTTCGCAAATCATGTTATATCTTACCATGAAACATAGAAATGAGATGCGATATCGCGTTTTAAGAATCATAAGAACTCTATTGCCACGATACGTAGACAACTGCAAACGCTATTTCCTTGCAAGGAAGTGTCGCATTTACATTCATTTGAATCGTAGACGAGGAATGCATAACACTTCGCAATGAATATTATATCTTATCATGAAACATAGATATGAGATGCAATATCTCGTTTTAAGAAGCATTAGATCTCTATTGCTACGATACCTAGACATCTTCAGACGCTATTTCCTAGCAAGGAAGTGTCGCATTTACATTCATTTGAAGTGTAGACGAGGAATACATGACACTTCGCAAATCATATTATATCTTACCATGAAACATAGAAATAAGATGCAATATCGCGTTTTAAGAATCATAAGAACTCTATTGCTACGATACGTAGACATCTGTAGACGCTATTTCCTTGCAAGGAAGTGTCGCATTTACATTCATTTGAAGTGTAGACGAGGAATACATGACACTTCGCAAATCATATTATATCTTACCATGAAACACGGAAATGAGATGCGATATCGCGTTTTAAGAAGCATTAGAACTCTATTGCTACGATAGGTAGACATCTGCAAACGCTATTTCCTTGCAAGGAAGTGTCGCATTTACATTCATTTGAAGTGTAGACGAGGAATACATAACACTTCGCAAATCATGTTATATCTTACCATGAAACATAGAAATGAGATGCGATATCGCATTTTAAGAATCACATGAACTCTATTGCTACGATACGTAGTCATCTGCAAACGCTATTTCCTAGCGAGGAAGTGTCGCATTCACATTCATTTGAAGTGTAGGCGAGGAATACGTGACACTTCGCAAATCATATTATATCTTACCCTGAAACATAGAAATGAGATGCGATATCGCGTTTTAAGAATCATAAGAACTCTATTGCTACGATACGTAGACATCTGCAATCGCTACTTCCTTGCAAGGAAGTGTCGCATTTACATTCATTTGAAATGTAGACGAGGAATACATAACACTTCGCAAATCATATTACATCTTACCATGAAACATAGAAATGAGATGCGATATCGCGTTTTAAGAATCATCTGAACTCTATTGCTACGATACGTAGACATCTGCAAACGCTATTTCCTAGCGAGGAAGTGTCGCATTCACATTCATTTGAAGTGTAGACGAGGAATACATGACACTTCGCAAATCATATTATATCTTACCAAGAAACATAGAAATGAGATGCGATATCGCGTTTTAAGAAGCACTAGAAATCTATTGCTACGATACGTAGACATCTGCAAACGCTATTTCCTAGCGAGGAAGTGTCGCATTCACATTCATTTGAAGTGTAGACGAGGAATACGTGACACTTCGCAAATCATATTATATCTTACCATGAAACATAGAAATGAGATGCGATATCGCGTTTTAAGAATCATTAGAACTTTATTGCTACGATACGTAGATATCTGCAAACGCTATTTCCTTGCAAGGAAGTGTCGCATTTACATTCATTTGAATCGTAGACGCGGAATGCATAACACTTCGCAAATCATATTATATCTTACCATGAAACATAGAAATGAGATGCAATATCGCGTTTTAAGAATCATAAGAACTCTATTGCTACGATACGTAGACATCTGCAAACGCTATTTCCTAGCGAGGAAGTGTCGCATTCACATTCATTTGAAGTGTAGACGAGGAATACATGACACTTCGCAAATCATATTATATCTTACCATGAAACATAGAAATGTGATGCGATATCGCGTTTTAAGAAGCACTAAAAATCTATTGCTACGATACGTAGACATCTGCAAACGCTATTTCTCTGCAAGGAAGTGTCGCATTTACATTCATTTGAAGTGTAGGCGAGGAATACATAACACTTCGCAAATCATATTATATCTTACCATGAAACACAGAAATGAGATGCGATATCGCGTTTTAAGAAGCATTAGAACTCTATTGCTACGATAGGTAGACATCTGCAATCGCTATTTCCTTGCAAGGAAGTGTCGCATTTACATTCATTTGACGTGTAGACGAGGAATACATAACACTTCGCAAATCATATTATATCTAACCATGAAACATAGAAATGAGATGCGATATCGCGTTTTAAGGAGCATTAGAACTCTATCGCTACGATACCTAGACATCTGCAGACGCTATTTCCTAGCAAGGAAGTGTCGCATTTACATTCATTTGAAGAGTAGACGAGGAATACATAACACTTCGCAAATCATATTATATCTTACCATGAAACATAGAAATGAGATGCGTTATCGCGTTTTAAGCAGCATTAGAACTCTATCGCTACGATACCTAGACATCTGCAGACGCTATTTCCTAGCAAGGAAGTGTCGCATTTACATTCATTTGAAGAGTAGACGAGGAATACATAACACTTCGCAAATCATATTATATCTTACCATGAAACATAGAAATGAGATGCGATATCGCGTTTTAAGAAGCATTAGAACACTATCGCTACGATACCTAGACATCTCCAGACGCTATTTCCTAGCAAGGAAGTGCCGCATTTACATTCATTTGAAGTGTAGACGAGGAATACATAACACTTCGCAAATCATATTATATCTTACCATGAAACATAGAAATGAGATGCGTTATCGCGTTTTAAGCAGCATTAGAACTCTATCGCTACGATACCTAGACATCTGCAGACGCTATTTCCTAGCAAGGAAGTGTCGCATTTACATTCATTTGAAGAGTAGACGAGGAATACATAACACTTCGCAAACCATATTATATCTTACCATGAAACATAGAAATGAGATGCGATATCGCGTTTTAAGAAGCATTAGAACACTATCGCTACGATACCTAGACATTTCCAGACGCTATTTCCTAGCAAGGAAGTGCCGCATTTACATTCATTTGAAGTGAAGACGAGGAATACATAACACTTCGCAAATCATATTATATCTTACCATGAAACATAGAAATGAGATGCGATTTCGCGTTTTAAGAAGCATTAGAACTCTATTGCTACGATAGGTAGACATCTGCAACCGCTATTTCCTTGCAAGGAAGTGTCGCATTTACATTCATTTGAAGTGTAGACGAGGAATACATAATACTTCGCAAATCATATTATATCTTATCATGAAATATAGAAATGAGATGCGATATCGCGTTTTAAGAAGCATTAGAACTCCATCGCTACGATACCTAGACATCTGCAGACGCTATTTCCTAGCAAGGAAGTGTCGCATTTACATTCATTTGAAGTGTAGACGAGGAATACATAGCACTTCGCAAATCATGTTATATCTTACCATGAAACATAGAAATGAAATGCGATATCGCGTTTTAAGAATCATAAGAACTCTATTGCTGCGATACGTAGACATCTGCAAACGCTATTTCCTTGCAAGGAAGTGTCGCATTTACATTCATTTGAAGTGCAGACGAGGAATACATAACACTTCGCAAATCATATTATATCTTACCATGAAACATAGAAATGAGATGCGATATCGCGATTTAAGGAGCATTAGAACACTATCGCTACGATACCTAGACATCTGCAGACGCTATTTCCTAGCAAGGAAGTGTCGCATTTACATTCATTTGAAGAGTAGACGAGGAATACATAACACTTCGCAAATCATATTATATCTTACCATGAAACATAGAAATGACATGCGATATCGCGTTTTAAGAAGCATTAGAACGCTATCGCTATGATACCTAGACATCTCCAGACGCTACTTCCTAGCAAGGAAGTGTCGCATTTACATTCATTTGAAGCGTAGACGAGGAATACATAATACTTCGCAAATCATATTATATCTTACCATGAAACATAGAAATGAGATGCGATATCGCGTTTTAAGAATCATAAGAACACTATTGCTACGATACGTAGACATCTGCAAACGCTATTTCCTAGCAAGGAAGTGTCGCATTCACTTTCATTTGAAGTGTAGACGAGGAATACATAACACTTCGCAAATCATATTATATCTTACCATGAAAGATAGAAATGAGATGCGATATCGCGTTTTAAGAATCATAAAAACTCTCTTGCTACGATACGTAGACAACTGCAAACGCTATTTCCTTGCAAGGAAGTGTCGCATTTACATTCATTTGAATCGTAGACGAGGAATGCATAACACTTCGCAATGAATATTATATCTTACCATGAAACATAGAAATGAGATGCGATATCGCGTTTTAAGAAGCATTAGAACGTTATCGCTACGATACCTAGGCATCTCCAGACCCTATTTCCTAGCAAGGAAGTGCCGCATTTACATTCATTTGAAGTGTAGACGAGGAATACATAACACTTCGCAAATCATATTATATCTTACCATGAAACATAGAAATGAGATGCGTTATCGCGTTTTAAGAATCATAAGAACACTATTGCTACGATACGTAGACATCTGCAAACGCTACTTCCTAGCAAGGAAGTATCGCATTTATATTCATTTGAAGTGTAGACGAGGAATATATAACACTTCGCAAATCATATTATATCTTACCATGAAACATAGAAATGAGATGCGATATCGCGTTTTAAGAATCATAAG
The DNA here is from genome assembly GCF_050948175.1 of Xylocopa sonorina. NCBI lineage: Eukaryota > Metazoa > Arthropoda > Insecta > Hymenoptera > Apidae > Xylocopa > Xylocopa sonorina. The sequence goes on from NW_027490345.1 coordinate 328,846, forward strand.
ATCACTATTGCTACGATACGTAGACATCTGCAAACGCTATCTCCTAGCAAGGAAGTGTCGCATTCACATTCATTTGAAGTGTAGACGAGGAATACATAACACTTCACAAATCATATTATATCTTACCATGAAAGATAGAAATGAGATGCGATATCGCGTTTTAAGAATCATAAGAACTCTATTGCTACGATACGTAGACATCTGCAGACGCTATTTCCTTGCAAGGAAGTATCGCATTTATATTCATTTGAAGTGTAGACGAGGAATACATGACACTTCGCAAATCATATTATATCGTACCATGAAACATAGAAATGAGATGCGATATCGCTTTTTAAGAAGCATTAGAAATCTATAGCTACGATACGTAGAAATCTGCAAACGCTATTTCCTTGCTAGGAAGTGTCGCATTTACACTCGTTTGAATAGTAGACGAGGAATACATGACACTTCGCAAATCATATTATATCTTACCATGAAACGTAGAAATGGGATGCGATATCGCGTTTTAAGAAGCATTACATATCTATTGCTACGATACGTAGACATCTGCAAACGCTATTTCTTTGCAAGGAAGTGTCGCATTTACATTCATTTGAAGTGTAGACGAGGAATACATAACACTTCGCAAATCATATTATATCTTACCATGAAACATAGAAATGAGATGCGTTATCGCGTTTTAAGCAGCATTAGAACTCTATCGCTACGATACCTAGACATCTGCAGACGCTATTTCCTAGCAAGGAAGTGTCGCATTTACATTCATTTGAAGAGTAGACGAGGAATACATAACACTTCGCAAACCATATTATATCTTACCATGAAACATAGAAATGAGATGCGATATCGCGTTTTAAGAAGCATTAGAACACTATCGCTACGATACCTAGACATTTCCAGACGCTATTTCCTAGCAAGGAAGTGTCGCATTTACATTCATTTGAAGTGTAGACGAGGAATACATAATACTTCGCAAATCATATTATATCTTATCATGAAATATAGAAATGAGATGCGATATCGCGTTTTAAGAAGCATTAGAACTCCATCGCTACGATACCTAGACATCTGCAGACGCTATTTCCTAGCAAGGAAGTGTCGCATTTACATTCATTTGAAGTGTAGACGAGGAATACATAGCACTTCGCAAATCATGTTATATCTTACCATGAAACATAGAAATGAAATGCGATATCGCGTTTTAAGAATCATAAGAACTCTATTGCTGCGATACGTAGACATCTGCAAACGCTATTTCCTTGCAAGGAAGTGTCGCATTTACATTCATTTGAAGTGCAGACGAGGAATACATAACACTTCGCAAATCATATTATATCTTACCATGAAACATAGAAATGAGATGCGATATCGCGATTTAAGGAGCATTAGAACACTATCGCTACGATACCTAGACATCTGCAGACGCTATTTCCTAGCAAGGAAGTGTCGCATTTACATTCATTTGAAGAGTAGACGAGGAATACATAACACTTCGCAAATCATATTATATCTTACCATGAAACATAGAAATGACATGCGATATCGCGTTTTAAGAAGCATTAGAACGCTATCGCTATGATACCTAGACATCTCCAGACGCTACTTCCTAGCAAGGAAGTGTCGCATTTACATTCATTTGAAGCGTAGACGAGGAATACATAATACTTCGCAAATCATATTATATCTTACCATGAAACATAGAAATGAGATGCGATATCGCGTTTTAAGAATCATAAGAACACTATTGCTACGATACGTAGACATCTGCAAACGCTATTTCCTAGCAAGGAAGTGTCGCATTCACTTTCATTTGAAGTGTAGACGAGGAATACATAACACTTCGCAAATCATATTATTTCTTACCATGAAAGATAGAAATGAGATGCGATATCGCGTTTTAAGAATCATAAAAACTCTCTTGCTACGATACGTAGACAACTGCAAACGCTATTTCCTTGCAAGGAAGTGTCGCATTTACATTCATTTGAATCGTAGACGAGGAATGCATAACACTTCGCAATGAATATTATATCTTACCATGAAACATAGAAATGAGATGCGATATCGCGTTTTAAGAAGCATTAGAACGTTATCGCTACGATACCTAGGCATCTCCAGACCCTATTTCCTAGCAAGGAAGTGCCGCATTTACATTCATTTGAAGTGTAGACGAGGAATACATAACACTTCGCAAATCATATTATATCTTACCATGAAACATAGAAATGAGATGCGTTATCGCGTTTTAAGAATCATAAGAACACTATTGCTACGATACGTAGACATCTGCAAACGCTACTTCCTAGCAAGGAAGTATCGCATTTATATTCATTTGAAGTGTAGACGAGGAATATATAACACTTCGCAAATCATATTATATCTTACCATGAAACATAGAAATGAGATGCGATATCGCGTTTTAAGAATCATAAGATCACTATTGCTACGATACGTAGACATCTGCAAACGCTATCTCCTAGCAAGGAAGTGTCGCATTCACATTCATTTGAAGTGTAGACGAGGAATACATAACACTTCACAAATCATATTATATCTTACCATGAAAGATAGAAATGAGATGCGATATCGCGTTTTAAGAATCATAAGAACTCTATTGCTACGATACGTAGACATCTGCAGACGCTATTTCCTTGCAAGGAAGTGTCGCATTTACATTCATTTGAAGTGTAGACGAGGAATACATAACACTTCGCAAATCATATTAAATCTTACCACGAAACATAGAAATGAAATGCGATATAGCGTTTTAAGAAGCATTAGAACTTTATCGCTACGATAGGTAGACATCTGCAAACGCTATTTCCTTGCAAGGAAGTGTCGCATTTACATTCATTTGAAGTGTAGACGAGGAATACATAACACTTCGCAAATCATATTATATCTTACCATGAAACATAGAAATGAGATGCGATATCGCGTTTTATGAAGCATTAGAACACTCCTGCTACGATAGGTAAACATCTGCAAACGCTATTTCCTTGCAAGGAAGTGTTGCATTTACATTCATTTGAAGTGTAGACGAGGAATACATGACACTTCGCAAATCATATTATATCGTACCATGAAACATAGAAATGAGATGCGATATCGCTTTTTAAGAAGCATTAGAAATCTATAGCTACGATACGTAGACATCTGCAAACGCTATTTCCTTGCTAGGAAGTGTCGCATTTACACTCGTTTGAATAGTAGACGAGGAATACATGACACTTCGCAAATCATATTATATCTTACCATGAAACGTAGAAATGGGATGCGATATCGCGTTTTAAGAAGCATTACATATCTATTGCTACGATACGTAGACATCTGCAAACGCTATTTCTTTGCAAGGAAGTGTCGCATTTACATTCATTTGAAGTGTAGACGAGGAATACATAACACTCCGCAAATCATATTATATCTTACCATGAAACATAGAAATGAGATGCGATATCTCGTTTTAAGAAGCATTTGAACTCTATTGCTACGATACCTAGACATCTGCAGACGCTATTTCCTAGCAAGGAAGTGTCGCATTTACATTCATTTGAAGTGTAGACGAGGAATACATGACACTTCGCAAATCATATTATACCTTACCATGAAACATAGAAATGAGATGCGATATCGCGTTTTAGGAAGCATTAGAACACTATCGCTACGATACCTAGACATCTGCAGACGCTATTTCCTAGCAAGGAAGTGTCGCATTTACATTCATTTGAAGTGTAGACGAGGAATACATGACACTTCGCAAATCATATTATACCTTACCATGAAACATAGAAATGAGATGCATTATCGCGTATTAAGAATCATAAGAACTCTATTGCTACGATACGTAGACATCTGCAAACGCTATTTCCTTGCAAGGATGTGTCGCATTTACATTCATTTGAAGTGCAGACGAGGAATACATAACACTTCGCAAATCATATTATATCCTACCATGAAAGATGGAAATGAGATGCGATATCGCGTTTTAAGAATCATAAGAACTCTATTGCTACGATACGTAGAAAACTGCAAACGCTATTTCCTTGCAAGGAAGTGTCGCATTTACATTCATTTGAATCGTATACGAGGAATGCATAACACTTCGCAATGAATATTATATCTTATCATGAAACATAGATATGAAATGCAATATCTCGTTTTAAGAAGCATTTGAACTCTATTGCTACGATACCTAGACATCTGAAGACGCTATTTCCTAGCAAGAAGTGTCGCATTTACATTCATTTGAAGTGTAGACGAGGAATACATGACACTTCGCAAATCATATTATATCTTACCATGAAAGATGGAAATGAGATGCGATATCGCGTTTTAAGAAGCATTAGAACTCTATTGCTACGATAGGTAAACATCTGCAAACGCTATTTCCTAGCAAGGAAGTGTCGCATTTACATTCATTTGAAGTGTAGACGAGGAATACGTAACACTTCGCAAATCATATTATATCTTACCATGAAACATAGAAATGAGATGCAATATCGCGGTTTTAAGAAGCATTAGAAATCTATAGCTACGATACGTAGACATCTGCAAACGCTATTTCCTTGCTAGGAAGTGACGCATTTACACTCATTTGAATAGTAGACGAGGAATACTTGACACTTCGCAAATCATATTATATCTTACCATGAAACGTAGAAATGGGATGCGATATCGCGTCTTAAGGAGCATTACATATCTATTGCTACGATACGTAGACATCTGCAAACGCTATTTCTTTGCAAGGAAGTGTCGCATTTACATTCATTTGAATCGTATACGAGGAATGCATAACACTTCGCAATGAATATTATATCTTATCATGAAACATAGATATGAGATGCAATATCTCGTTTTAAGAAGCATTTGAACTCTATTGCTACGATACCTAGACATCTGCAGACGCTATTTCCTAGCAAGGAAGTGTTGCATTTACATTCATTTGAAGTGTAGACGAGGAATACATAACACTTCGCAAATCATATTATGTCTTACCATGAAACATAGAAATGAGATGCGATTTCGCGTATTAAGAATCATAAGAACTCTATTGCTACGATACGTAGACAACTGCAAACGCTATTTCCTTGCAAGGAAGTGTCGCATCTACATTCATTTCAATCGTAGACGAGGAATGCATAACACTTCGCAATGAATATTATATCTTATCATGAAACATAGATATGAGATGCAATATCTCGTTTTAAGAAGCATTAGAACTCTATTGCTACGATACCTAGTCATCTGGAGACGCTATTTCCTAGCAAGGAAGTGTCGCATTTACATTCATTTGAAGTGTAGACGAGGAATACATAACACTTCGCAAATCATATTATATCCTACCATGAAACATGGAAATGAGATGCGATATCGCGTTTAAAGAAGCATTAGAACTCTATCGCTACGATACCTAGACATCTGCAGACGCTATTTCCTTGCAAGGAAGTGTTGCATTTACATTCATTTGAAGTGTAGACGAGGAATACATAACACTTCGCAAATCATATTATGTCTTACCATGAAACATAGAAATGAGATGCGATATCGCGTATTAAGAATCATAAGAACTCTATTGCTACGATACGTAGACAACTGCAAACGCTATTTCCTTGCAAGGAAGTGTCGCATTTACATTCATTTCAATCGTAGACGAGGAATGCATAACACTTCGCAATGAATATTATATCTTATCATGAAACATAGATATGAGATGCAATATCTCGTTTTAAGAAGCATTAGAACTCTATTGCTACGATACCTAGTCATCTGGAGACGCTATTTCCTAGCAAGGAAGTGTCGCATTTACATTCATTTGAAGTGTAGACGAGGAATACATGACACTTCGCAAATCACATTATATCTAACCATGAAACATAGAAATGAGATTCGATATCGCGTTTTAAGAAGCACTAAAAATCTATTGCTACGATACGTAGACATCTCCAGACGCTATTTCCTAGCAAGGAAGTGCTGCATTTACATTCATTTGAAGTGTAGACGAGGAATACATAACACTTCGCAAATCATATTATATCTTACCATGAAACATAGAAATGAGATGCGATTTCGCGTTTTAAGAAGCATTAGAACTCTATTGCTACGATAGGTAGACATCTGCAAACGCTATTTCCTTGCAAGGAAGTGTCGCATTTACATTCATTTGAAGTGTAGACGAGGAATACATAATACTTCGCAAATCATATTATATCTTATCATGAAATATAGAAATGAGATGCGATATCGCGTTTTAAGAAGCATTAGAACTCCATCGCTACGATACCTAGACATCTGCAGACGCTATTTCCTAGCAAGGAAGTGTCGCATTTACATTCATTTGAAGTGTAGACGAGGAATACATAGCACTTCGCAAATCATGTTATATCTTACCATGAAACATAGAAATGAAATGCGATATCGCGTTTTAAGAATCATAAGAACTCTATTGCTGCGATACGTAGACATCTGCAAACGCTATTTCCTTGCAAGGAAGTGTCGCATTTACATTCATTTGAAGTGCAGACGAGGAATACATAACACTTCGCAAATCATATTATATCTTACCATGAAACATAGAAATGAGATGCGATATCGCGATTTAAGGAGCATTAGACTATCGCTACGATACCTAGACATCTGCAGACGCTATTTCCTAGCAAGGAAGTGTCGCATTTACATTCATTTGAAGAGTAGACGAGGAATACATAACACTTCGCAAATCATATTATATCTTACCATGAAACATAGAAATGACATGCGATATCGCGTTTTAAGAAGCATTAGAACGCTATCGCTATGATACCTAGACATCTCCAGACGCTACTTCCTAGCAAGGAAGTGTCGCATTTACATTCATTTGAAGCGTAGACGAGGAATACATAATACTTCGCAAATCATATTATATCTTACCATGAAACATAGAAATGAGATGCGATATCGCGTTTTAAGAATCATAAGAACACTATTGCTACGATACGTAGACATCTGCAAACGCTATTTCCTAGCAAGGAAGTGTCGCATTCACTTTCATTTGAAGTGTAGACGAGGAATACATAACACTTCGCAAATCATATTATTTCTTACCATGAAAGATAGAAATGAGATGCGATATCGCGTTTTAAGAATCATAAAAACTCTCTTGCTACGATACGTAGACAACTGCAAACGCTATTTCCTTGCAAGGAAGTGTCGCATTTACATTCATTTGAATCGTAGACGAGGAATGCATAACACTTCGCAATGAATATTATATCTTACCATGAAACATAGAAATGAGATGCGATATCGCGTTTTAAGAAGCATTAGAACGTTATCGCTACGATACCTAGGCATCTCCAGACCCTATTTCCTAGCAAGGAAGTGCCGCATTTACATTCATTTGAAGTGTAGACGAGGAATACATAACACTTCGCAAATCATATTATATCTTACCATGAAACATAGAAATGAGATGCGTTATCGCGTTTTAAGAATCATAAGAACACTATTGCTACGATACGTAGACATCTGCAAACGCTACTTCCTAGCAAGGAAGTATCGCATTTATATTCATTTGAAGTGTAGACGAGGAATATATAACACTTCGCAAATCATATTATATCTTACCATGAAACATAGAAATGAGATGCGATATCGCGTTTTAAGAATCATAAGATCACTATTGCTACGATACGTAGACATCTGCAAACGCTATCTCCTAGCAAGGAAGTGTCGCATTCACATTCATTTGAAGTGTAGACGAGGAATACATAACACTTCACAAATCATATTATATCTTACCATGAAAGATAGAAATGAGATGCGATATCGCGTTTTAAGAATCATAAGAACTCTATTGCTACGATACGTAGACATCTGCAGACGCTATTTCCTTGCAAGGAAGTGTCGCATTTACATTCATTTGAAGTGTAGACGAGGAATACATAACACTTCGCAAATCATATTAAATCTTACCACGAAACATAGAAATGAAATGCGATATAGCGTTTTAAGAAGCATTAGAACTTTATCGCTACGATAGGTAGACATCTGCAAACGCTATTTCCTTGCAAGGAAGTGTCGCATTTACATTCATTTGAAGTGTAGACGAGGAATACATAACACTTCGCAAATCATATTATATCTTACCATGAAACATAGAAATGAGATGCGATATCGCGTTTTATGAAGCATTAGAACACTCCTGCTACGATAGGTAAACATCTGCAAACGCTATTTCCTTGCAAGGAAGTGTTGCATTTACATTCATTTGAAGTGTAGACGAGGAATACATAACACTTCGCAAATCATATTATATCCTACCATGAAAGATGGAAATGAGATGCGATATCGCGTTTTAAGAATCATAAGAACTCTATTGCTACGATACGTAGAAAACTGCAAACGCTATTTCCTTGCAAGGAAGTGTCGCATTTACATTCATTTGAATCGTATACGAGGAATGCATAACACTTCGCAATGAATATTATATCTTATCATGAAACATAGATATGAAATGCAATATCTCGTTTTAAGAAGCATTTGAACTCTATTGCTACGATACCTAGACATCTGAAGACGCTATTTCCTAGCAAGAAGTGTCGCATTTACATTCATTTGAAGTGTAGACGAGGAATACATGACACTTCGCAAATCATATTATATCTTACCATGAAAGATGGAAATGAGATGCGATATCGCGTTTTAAGAAGCATTAGAACTCTATTGCTACGATAGGTAAACATCTGCAAACGCTATTTCCTAGCAAGGAAGTGTCGCATTTACATTCATTTGAAGTGTAGACGAGGAATACGTAACACTTCGCAAATCATATTATATCTTACCATGAAACATAGAAATGAGATGCAATATCGCGGTTTTAAGAAGCATTAGAAATCTATAGCTACGATACGTAGACATCTGCAAACGCTATTTCCTTGCTAGGAAGTGACGCATTTACACTCATTTGAATAGTAGACGAGGAATACTTGACACTTCGCAAATCATATTATATCTTACCATGAAACGTAGAAATGGGATGCGATATCGCGTCTTAAGGAGCATTACATATCTATTGCTACGATACGTAGACATCTGCAAACGCTATTTCTTTGCAAGGAAGTGTCGCATTTACATTCATTTGAATCGTATACGAGGAATGCATAACACTTCGCAATGAATATTATATCTTATCATGAAACATAGATATGAGATGCAATATCTCGTTTTAAGAAGCATTTGAACTCTATTGCTACGATACCTAGACATCTGCAGACGCTATTTCCTAGCAAGGAAGTGTTGCATTTACATTCATTTGAAGTGTAGACGAGGAATACATAACACTTCGCAAATCATATTATGTCTTACCATGAAACATAGAAATGAGATGCGATATCGCGTATTAAGAATCATAAGAACTCTATTGCTACGATACGTAGACAACTGCAAACGCTATTTCCTTGCAAGGAAGTGTCGCATCTACATTCATTTCAATCGTAGACGAGGAATGCATAACACTTCGCAATGAATATTATATCTTATCATGAAACATAGATATGAGATGCAATATCTCGTTTTAAGAAGCATTAGAACTCTATTGCTACGATACCTAGTCATCTGGAGACGCTATTTCCTAGCAAGGAAGTGTCGCATTTACATTCATTTGAAGTGTAGACGAGGAATACATAACACTTCGCAAATCATATTATATCCTACCATGAAACATGGAAATGAGATGCGATATCGCGTTTAAAGAAGCATTAGAACTCTATCGCTACGATACCTAGACATCTGCAGACGCTATTTCCTTGCAAGGAAGTGTTGCATTTACATTCATTTGAAGTGTAGACGAGGAATACATAACACTTCGCAAATCATATTATGTCTTACCATGAAACATAGAAATGAGATGCGATATCGCGTATTAAGAATCATAAGAACTCTATTGCTACGATACGTAGACAACTGCAAACGCTATTTCCTTGCAAGGAAGTGTCGCATTTACATTCATTTCAATCGTAGACGAGGAATGCATAACACTTCGCAATGAATATTATATCTTATCATGAAACATAGATATGAGATGCAATATCTCGTTTTAAGAAGCATTAGAACTCTATTGCTACGATACCTAGTCATCTGGAGACGCTATTTCCTAGCAAGGAAGTGTCGCATTTACATTCATTTGAAGTGTAGACGAGGAATACATGACACTTCGCAAATCACATTATATCTAACCATGAAACATAGAAATGAGATTCGATATCGCGTTTTAAGAAGCACTAAAAATCTATTGCTACGATACGTAGACATCTCCAGACGCTATTTCCTAGCAAGGAAGTGCTGCATTTACATTCATTTGAAGTGTAGACGAGGAATACATAACACTTCGCAAATCATATTATATCTTACCATGAAACATAGAAATGAGATGCGTTATCGCGTTTTAAGAATCATAAGAACACTATTGCTACGATACGTAGACATCTGCAAACGCTACTTCCTAGCAAGGAAGTATCGCATTTACATTCATTTGAAGTGTAGACGAGGAATATATAACACTTCGCAAATCATATTATATCTTACCATGAAACATAGAAATGAGATGCGATATCGCGTTTTAAGAATCATAAGATCACTATTGCTACGATACGTAGACATCTGCAAACGCTATTTCCTAGCAAGGAAGTGTCGCATTCACATTCATTTGAAGTGTAGACGAGGAATACATAACACTTCGCAAATCATATTATATCTTACCATGAAAGATAGAAATGAGATGCGATATCGCGTTTTAAGAATCATAAGAACTCTATTGCTACGATACGTAGACAACTGCAAACGCTATTTCCTTGCAAGGAAGTGTCGCATTTACATTCATTTGAATCGTAGACGAGGAATGCATAACACTTCGCAATGAATATTATATCTTATCATGAAACATAGATATGAGATGCAATATCTCGTTTTAAGAAGCATTAGAACTCTATTGCTACGATACCTAGACATCTGCAGACGCTATTTCCTAGCAAGGAAGTGTCGCATTTACATTCATTTGAAGTGTAGACGAGGAATACATGACACTTCGCAAATCATATTATATCTTACCATGAAACATAGAAATGAAATGCGATATCGCGTTTTAAGAATCATAAGAACTCTATTGCTACGATACGTAGACATCTGCAAACGCTATTTCCTTGCAAGGAAGTGTCGCATTTACATTCATTTGAAGTGCAGACGAGGAATACATAACACATCGCAAATCATATTATATCTTACCATGAAACATAGAAATGAGATGCGATATCGCGTTTTAAGAAGCATTAGAACACTCCTGCTACGATAGGTAAACATCTGCGAACGCTATTTCCTTGCAAGGAAGTGTCGCATTTACACTCATTTGAATAGTAGACGAGGAATACATGACACTTCGCAAATCATATTATATCTTACCATGAAACGTAGAAATGAGATGCGATATCGCGTTTTAAGAAGCATTACATATCTATTGCTACGATACGTAGACATCTGCAAACGCTATTTCTTTGCAAGGAAGTGTCGCATTTACATTCATTTAAGTGTAGACGAGGAATACATAACACTTCGCAAATCATATTATATCTTACCATGAAACATAGAAATGAGATGCGATATCGCGTTTTAAGAAGCATTAGAACTCTATTGCTTCGATACGTAGACATCTGCAATCGCTACTTCCTTGCAAGGAAGTGTCGCATTTACATTCATTTGAAGTGTAGACGAGAAATACATTACACTTCGCAAATCATATTACATCTTACCATGAAACATAGAAATGAGATGCGATATCGCGTTTTAAGAAGCATTAGAACTCTATTGCTACGATAGGTAGACATCTGCAAACGCTATTTCCTTGCAAGGAAGTGTCGCATTTACATTCATTTGAAGTGTAGACGAGGAATACATAACACCTCGCAAATCATATTATATCTTACCATGAAACATAGAAATGAGATGCGATATCGCGTATTAAAGAATCATAAGAACTCTATTGCTACGATACGTAGACATCTGCAAACGCTATTTCCTTGCAAGGAAGTTTCGCATTTACATTCATTTGAAGTGCAGACGAGGAATACATAACACTTCGCAAATCATATTATATCTTACCATGAAAGATGGAAATGAGATGCGATATCGCGTTTTAAGAATCATAAGAACTCTATTGCTACGATACGCAGAAAACTGCAAACGCAATTTCCTTGCAAGGAAGTGTCGCATTTACATTCATTTGAATCGTATACGAGGAATGCATAACACTTCGCAATGAATATTATATCTTATCATGAAACATAGATATGAGATGCAATATCTCGTTTTAAGAAGCATTTGAACTCTATTGCTACGATACCTAGACATCTGCAGACGCTATTTCCTAGCAAGGATGTGTCGCATTTACATTCATTTGAAGTGTAGACGAGGAATACATGACACGTCGCAAATCATATTATACCTTACCATGAAACATAGAAATGAGATGCGATATCGCGTTTTAAGAAGCATTAGAAATCTGTTGCTACGATACGTATACATCTGCAAACGCTATTTCTTTGCAAAGAAGTGTCGCATTTACATTCATTTGAAGTGTAGACGAGGAATACATAACACTTCGCAAATCATACTATATCTTACCATGAAGCATAGAAATGAGATGCGATTTCGCGTTTTAAGAAGCATTAGAACTCTATTGCTACTTTAGGTAGACATCTGCAAACGCTATTTCCTAGCAAGAAAGTGTCGCATTTACATTCATTTGAAGTGTAGACGAGTAATACATAACACTTCGCAAATCATATTATATCTAACCATGAAACATAGAAATGAGATGCGATATCGCGTTTTAGGAAGCATTAGAACACTATCGCTACGATACCTAGACATCTGCAGACGCTATTTCCTAGCAAGGAAGTGTCGCGTTTACATTCATTTGAAGTGTAGACGAGGAATACATAACACTTCGCAAATCATATTATATCTAGCCATGAAACATAGAAATGAGATGCGACATCGCGTTTTAAGAAGCATTAGAAATCTGTTGCTACGATACGTAGACATCTGCAAACGCTATTTCTTTGCAAGGAAGTGTCGCATTTACATTCATTTGAAGTGTAGACGAGGAATACATAACACTTCGCAAATCATACTATATCTTACCATGAAACATAGAAATGAGATGCGATTTCGCGTTTTAAGAAGCATTAGAACTCTATTGCTACGGTAGGTAGACATCTGCAAACGCTATTTCCTAGCAAGCAAGTGTCGCATTTACATTCATTTGAAGTGTAGACGAGGAATACGTAACACTTCGCAAAACATATTATATCTTACCATGAAACATAGAAATGAGATGCAATATCGCGTTTTAAGAAGCATTAGAAATCTATAGCTACGATACGTAGACATCTGCAAACGCTATTTCCATGCTAGGAAGTGACGCATTTACACTCATTTGAATAGTAGACGAGGAATATTTGACACTTCGCAAATCATATTATATCTTACCATGAAACGTAGAAATGGGATGCGATATCGCGTCTTAAGAAGCATTACATATCTATTGCTACGATACGTAGACATCTGCAAACGCTATTTCGTTGCAAGGAAGTGTCGCATTTACATTCATTTGAAGTGTAGACGAGGAATACATAACACTTCGCAAATCATATTATATCTTACCATGAAACATAGGAATGAGATGCGATATCGCGTTTTAAGAAGCATTAGACCTCTATTGCAACGATAGGTAGACATCTGCAAACGCCATTTCCTTGCAAAGAAGTGTCGCTTTTACGCTCATTTGAATAGTAGACGAGGAATACATAACACTTCGCAAATCATATTACATCTTACCATGAAACATAGAAATGAGATGCGATATCGCGTTTTAAGAAGCATTAGAACTCTATTGCTACGATAGGTAGACATCTGCAAACGCTATTTCTTTGCAAGGAAGTGTCGCATTTACATTCATTTGAAGTGTAGACGAGGAATACATAACACTTCGCAAATCATATTATATCCTACCATGAAACATGGAAATGAGATGCGATATCGCGTTTAAAGAAGCATTAGAACTCTATCGCTACGATACCTAGACATCTGCAGACGCTATTTCCTAGCAAGGAAGTGTCGCATTTACATTCATATGAAGTGTAGACGAGGAATACATAACACTTCGCAAATCATATTATATCTTACCATGAAACATATAAATGAGATGCGATATCGCGTTTTAAGAATCATCAGAACTCTATTGCTACGATACGTAGACATCTGCATCCATTATGTCCTAGCGAGGAAGTGTCGCATTCACATTCATTTGAAGTGTAGACGAGGAATACATAACACTTCGCAAATCATATTACATCTTACCATGAAACATAGAAATGAGATGCGATATCGCGTTTTAAGAAGCATTAGAACTCTATTGCTACGATAGGTAGACATCTGCAAACGCTATTTCCTTGCAAGGAAGTGTCGCATTTACATTCATTTGAAGTGTAGACGAGGAATACATAAAACTTCGCAAATCATATTATATCTAGCCATGAAACATAGAAATGAGATGCGACATCGCGTTTTAAGAAGCATTACGTATCTATTGCTACGATACGTAGACATCTGCAAACGCTATTTCCTAGCGAGGAAGTGTCGCATTCACATTCATTTGAAGTGTAGACGAGGAATACATAACACTTCGCAAATCATATTATATCTTACCATGAAAGATGGAAATGAGATGCGATATCGCGTTTTAAGAATCATAAGAACCCTATTGCTACGATACGTAGAAAACTGCAAACGCTATTTCCTTGCAAGGAAGTGCCGCATTTACATTCATTTGAATCGTATACGAGGAATGCATAACACTTCGCAATGAATATTATATCTTATCATGATGCATAGATATGAGATGCAATATCTCGTTTTAAGAAGCATTTGAACTCTATTGCTACGATACCTAGACATCTGCAGACGCTATTTCCTAGCAAGGAAGTGTCGCATTTACATTCATTTGAAGTGTAGACGAGGAATACATGACACTTCGCAAATCATATTATACCTTACCATGAAACATAGAAATGAGATGCGATATCGCGTTTTAAGAAGCATTAGAAATCTGTTGCTACGAGACGTAGACATCTGCAAACGCTATTTCTTTGCAAGGAAGTGTCGCATTTACATTCATTTGAAGTGTAGACGAGGAATACGTAACACTTCGCAAATCATACTATATCTTACCATGAAACATAGAAATGAGATGCGATTTCGCGTTTAAAGAAGCATTAGAACTCTATCGCTACGATACCTAGACATCTGCAGACGCTATTTCCTAGCAAGGAAGTGTCGCATTTACATTCATTTGAAGTGTAGACGAGGAATACATAACACTTCGCAAATCATATTATATCTTACCATGAAACATATAAATGAGATGCGATATCGCGTTTTAAGAATCATCAGAACTCTATTGCTACGATACGTAGACATCTGCATCCATTATTTCCTAGCGAGGAAGTGTCGCATTCACATTCATTTGAAGTGTAGACGAGGAATACATAACACTTCGCAAATCATATTACATCTTACCATGAAACATAGAAATGAGATGCGATATCGCGTTTTAAGAAGCATTAGAACTCTATTGCTACGATAGGTAGACATCTGCAAACGCTATTTCCTTGCAAGGAAGTGTCGCATTTCCATTCATTTGAAGTGCAGACGAGGAATACATAACACTTCGCAAATCATATTATATCTTACCATGAAACGTAGAAATGGGATGCGATATCGCGTCTTAAGAAGCATTACATATCTATTGCTACGATACGTAGATATCTGCAAACGCTATTTCGTTGCAAGGAAGTGTCGCATTTACATTCATTTGAAGTGTAGACGAGGAATACATAACACCTCGCAAATCATATTATATCTTACCATGAAACGTAGAAATGAGATGCGGTATCGCGTATTAAGAATCATAAGAACTCTATTGCTACGATACGTAGACATCTGCAAACGCTATTTCCTTGCAAGGAAGTGTCGCATTTCCATTCATTTGAAGTGCAGACGAGGAATACATAACACTTCGCAAATCATATTATATCTTACCATGAAACATAGAAAGGAGATGCGATATCGCGTTTTAAGAAGCATTAGAACTCTATTGCTACGATAGGTAAACATCTGCAAACGCTATTTCCTTGCAAGGAAGTGTTGCATTTACATTCATTTGAAGTGTAGACGAGGGATACATGACACTTCGCAAATCATATTATGTCTTACCATGAAACGTAGAAATGAGATGCGATATCGCGTTTTAAGAAGGATTAGAAATCTATTGCTACGATATGTAGACATCTGCAAACGCTATTTCCTAGCGAGGAAGTGTCGCATTCACATTCATTTGAAGTGTAGACGAGGAATACTTGACACTTCGCAAATCATATTATATCTTACCATGAAACGTAGAAATGGGATGCGATATCGCGTCTTAAGAAGCATTACATATCTATTGCTACGATACGTAGACATCTGCAAACGCTATTTCGTTGCAAGGAAGTGTCGCATTTACATTCATTTGAAGTGTAGACGAGGAATACATAACACTTCACAAATCATATTATATCCTACCATGAAACATGGAAATGAGATGCGATATCGCGTTTAAAGAAGCATTAGAACTCTATCGCTACGATACCTAGACATCTGCAGACGCTATTTCCTAGCAAGGAAGTGTCGCATTTACATTCAATTGAAGTGTAGACGAGGAATAAATAACACTTCGCAAATCATGTTATATCTTACCATGAAACATAGAAATGAGATGCGATATCGCGTTTTAAGAATCATCTTAACTCTACTGCTACGATACGTAGACATCTGCATCCGTTATTTCCTAGCAAGGAAGTGTCGCATTCACACTCATTTGAAGTGTAGACGAGGAATACATAACACTTCGCAAATCATATTATATCTTACCATGAAAGATAGAAATGAGATGCGATATCGCGTTTTAAGAATCATAAGAACTCTATTGCTACGATACGTAGACAACTGCAAACGCTATTTCCTTGCAAGGAAGTGTCGCATTTACATTCATTTGAAGTGTAGACGAGGAATACATAATACTTCGCAAATCATATTACATCTTACCATGAAACATAGAAATGAGATGCGATATCGCGTTTTAAGAAGCATTAGAAATCTATTGCTACGATACTTACACCTCTGCAGTCGCCATTTCCTAGCAAGGAAGTGTCGCTTTTACATTCATTTGAAGTGTAGACGAGGAATACATGACACTTCGCAAATCATATTATATCTTACCATGAAACATAGAAATGAGATGCGATATCGCGTTTTAAGAAGCATTAGAACTCTATTGCTACGATAGGTAGACATCTGCAAACGCTATTTCCTTGCAAGGAAGTGTCGCATTTACATTCATTTGAAGTGCAGACGAGGAATACATAACACTTCGCAAATCATATTATATCTTACCATGAAGCATAGAAATGAGATGCAATATCGCGTTTTAAGAAGCATTAGAAATCTATAGCTACGATACGTAGACATCTGCAAACGCTATTTCCTTGCTAGGAAGTGACGCATTTACACTCATTTGAATAGTAGACGAGGAATACTTGACACTTCGCAAATCATATTATATCTTACCATGAAACGTGGAAATGAGATGCGATATCGCGTTTTAAGAAGCATTCCATATCTATAGCTACGATACGTAGACATCTGCAAACGCTATTTCCTTGCAAGGAAGTGTCGCATTTACATTCATTTGAAGTGTAGACGAGGAATACATAAAACTTCGCAAATCATATTATATCTAGCCATGAAACATAGAAATGAGATGCGACATCGCGTTTTAAGAAGCATTACGTATCTATTGCTACGATACGTAGACATCTGCAAACGCTATTTCCTAGCGAGGAAGTGTCGCATTCACATTCATTTGAAGTGTAGACGAGGAATACATAACACTTCGCAAATCATATTATATCTTACCATGAAAGATGGAAATGAGATGCGATATCGCGTTTTAAGAATCATAAGAACTCTATTGCTACGATACGTAGAAAACTGCAAACGCTATTTCCTTGCAAGGAAGTGCCGCATTTACATTCATTTGAATCGTATACGAGGAATGCATAACACTTCGCAATGAATATTATATCTTATCATGATGCATAGATATGAGATGCAATATCTCGTTTTAAGAAGCATTTGAACTCTATTGCTACGATACCTAGACATCTGCAGACGCTATTTCCTAGCAAGGAAGTGTCGCATTTACATTCATTTGAAGTGTAGACGAGGAATACATGACACTTCGCAAATCATATTATACCTTACCATGAAACATAGAAATGAGATGCGATATCGCGTTTTAAGAAGCATTAGAAATCTGTTGCTACGAGACGTAGACATCTGCAAACGCTATTTCTTTGCAAGGAAGTGTCGCATTTACATTCATTTGAAGTGTAGACGAGGAATACGTAACACTTCGCAAATCATACTATATCTTACCATGAAACATAGAAATGAGATGCGATTTCGCGTTTTAAGAAGCATTAGAACTCTATTGCTACGGTAGGTAGACATCTGCAAACGCTATTTCCTAGCAAGGAAGTGTCGCATTTACATTCATTTGAAGTGTAGACGAGGAATACGTAACACTTCGCAAATCATATTATATCTTACCATGAAACATAGAAATGAGATGCAATATCGCGTTTTAAGAAGCATTAGAAATCTATAGCTACGATACGTAGACATCTGCAAACGCTATTTCCTTGCTAGGAAGTGACGCATTTACACTCATTTGAATAGTAGACGAGGAATACTTGACACTTCGCAAATCATATTATATCTTACCATGAAACGTAGAAATGGGATGCGATATCGCGTCTTAAGAAGCATTACATATCTATTGCTACGATACGTAGATATCTGCAAACGCTATTTCGTTGCAAGGAAGTGTCGCATTTACATTCATTTGAAGTGCAGACGAGGAATACATAACACTTCGCAAATCATATTATATCCTACCATGAAACATGGAAATGAGATGCGATATCGCGTTTAAAGAAGCATTAGAACTCTATCGCTACGATACCTAGACATCTGCAGACGCTATTTCCTAGCAAGGAAGTGTCGCATTTACATTCATTTGAAGTGTAGACGAGGAATACATAACACTTCGCAAATCATATTATATCTTACCATGAAACATATAAATGAGATGCGATATCGCGTTTTAAGAATCATCAGAACTCTATTGCTACGATACGTAGACATCTGCATCCATTATTTCCTAGCGAGGAAGTGTCGCATTCACATTCATTTGAAGTGTAGACGAGGAATACATAACACTTCGCAAATCATATTACATCTTACCATGAAACATAGAAATGAGATGCGATATCGCGTTTTAAGAAGCATTAGAACTCTATTGCTACGATAGGTAGACATCTGCAAACGCTATTTCCTTGCAAGGAAGTGTCGCATTTACATTCATTTGAAGTGTAGACGAGGAATACATAACACCTCGCAAATCATATTATATCTTACCATGAAACGTAGAAATGAGATGCGGTATCGCGTATTAAGAATCATAAGAACTCTATTGCTACGATACGTAGACATCTGCAAACGCTATTTCCTTGCAAGGAAGTGTCGCATTTCCATTCATTTGAAGTGCAGACGAGGAATACATAACACTTCGCAAATCATATTATATCTTACCATGAAACATAGAAAGGAGATGCGATATCGCGTTTTAAGAAGCATTAGAACTCTATTGCTACGATAGGTAAACATCTGCAAACGCTATTTCCTTGCAAGGAAGTGTTGCATTTACATTCATTTGAAGTGTAGACGAGGGATACATGACACTTCGCAAATCATATTATGTCTTACCATGAAACGTAGAAATGAGATGCGATATCGCGTTTTAAGAAGGATTAGAAATCTATTGCTACGATATGTAGACATCTGCAAACGCTATTTCCTAGCGAGGAAGTGTCGCATTCACATTCATTTGAAGTGTAGACGAGGAATACAAAACACTTCGCAAATCATATTATATCTTACCATGAAACGTAGAAATGGGATGCGATATCGCGTCTTAAGAAGCATTACATATCTATTGCTACGATACGTAGACATCTGCAAACGCTATTTCGTTGCAAGGAAGTGTCGCATTTACATTCATTTGAAGTGTAGACGAGGAATACATAACACTTCACAAATCATATTATATCCTACCATGAAACATGGAAATGAGATGCGATATCGCGTTTAAAGAAGCATTAGAACTCTATCGCTACGATACCTAGACATCTGCAGACGCTATTTCCTAGCAAGGAAGTGTCGCATTTACATTCAATTGAAGTGTAGACGAGGAATAAATAACACTTCGCAAATCATGTTATATCTTACCATGAAACATAGAAATGAGATGCGATATCGCGTTTTAAGAATCATCTTAACTCTACTGCTACGATACGTAGACATCTGCATCCGTTATTTCCTAGCAAGGAAGTGTCGCATTCACACTCATTTGAAGTGTAGACGAGGAATACATAACACTTCGCAAATCATATTATATCTTACCATGAAAGATAGAAATGAGATGCGATATCGCGTTTTAAGAATCATAAGAACTCTATTGCTACGATACGTAGACAACTGCAAACGCTATTTCCTTGCAAGGAAGTGTCGCATTTACATT
Source organism: Xylocopa sonorina (assembly GCF_050948175.1). Classification (NCBI taxonomy): domain Eukaryota; kingdom Metazoa; phylum Arthropoda; class Insecta; order Hymenoptera; family Apidae; genus Xylocopa; species Xylocopa sonorina. The sequence goes on from NW_027490345.1 coordinate 349,619, forward strand.
CATTTGAAGTGTAGACGAGGAATACATAACACTTCGCAAATCATATTACATCTTACCATGAAACATAGAAATGAGATGCGATATCGCGTTTTAAGAAGCATTAGAAATCTATTGCTACGATACTTACACCTCTGCAGTCGCTATTTCCTAGCAAGGAAGTGTCGCTTTTACATTCATTTGAAGTGTAGACGAGGAATACATGACACTTCGCAAATCATATTATATCTTACCATGAAACATAGAAATGAGATGCGATATCGCGTTTTAAGAAGCATTAGAACTCTATTGCTACGATAGGTAGACATCTGCAAACGCTATTTCCTTGCAAGGAAGTGTCGCATTTACATTCATTTGAAGTGCAGACGAGGAATACATAACACTTCGCAAATCATATTATATCTTACCATGAAGCATAGAAATGAGATGCAATATCGCGTTTTAAGAAGCATTAGAAATCTATAGCTACGATACGTAGACATCTGCAAACGCTATTTCCTTGCTAGGAAGTGACGCATTTACACTCATTTGAATAGTAGACGAGGAATACTTGACACTTCGCAAATCATATTATATCTTACCATGAAACGTGGAAATGAGATGCGATATCGCGTTTTAAGAAGCATTCCATATCTATAGCTACGATACGTAGACATCTGCAAACGCTATTTCTTTGCAAGGAAGTGTCGCATTTACATTCATTTGAAGTGTAGACGAGGAATACATAACACTTCGCAAATCATATTATATCCTACCATGAAACATGGAAATGAGATGCGATATCGCGTTTAAACAAGCATTAGAACTCTATCGCTACGATACCTAGACATCTGCAGACGCTATTTCCTAGCAAGGAAGTGTCGCATTTACATTCATTTGAAGTGTAGATGAGGAATACATAACACTTCGCAAATCATATTATATCTTACCATGAAACATAGAAATGAGATGCGATATCGCGTTTTAAGAATCATCTGAACTCTATTGCTACGATACGTAAACATCTGCATCCGTTATTTCCTAGCGAGGAAGTGTCGCATTCACATTCATTTGAAGTGTAGACGAGGAATACATAACACTTCGCAAATCATATTACATCTTACCATGAAACATAGAAATGAGATGCGATATCGCGTTTTAAGAAGCATTAGAACTCTATTGCTACGATAGGTAGACATCTGCAAACGCTATTTCCTTGGAAGGAAGTGTCGCATTTACATTCATTTGAAGTGTAGACGAGGAATACATAACACCTCGCAAATCATATTATATCTTACCATGAAACGTAGAATGAGATGCGGTATCGCGTATTAAGAATCATAAGAACTCTATTGCTACGATACGTAGACATCTGCAAACGCTATTTCCTTGCAAGGAAGTGTCGCATTTCCATTCATTTGAAGTGCAGACGAGGAATACATAACACTTCGCAAATCATATTATATCTTACCATGAAACATAGAAAGGAGATGCGATATCGCGTTTTAAGAAGCATTAGAACTCTATTGCTACGATAGGTAAACATCTGCAAACGCTATTTCCTTGCAAGGAAGTGTTGCATTTACATTCATTTGAAGTGTAGACGAGGGATACATGACACTTCGCAAATCATATTACATCTTACCATGAAACATAGAAATGAGATGCGATATCGCGTTTCAAGAAGCATTAGAAATCTATTGCTACGATACTTACACCTCTGCAGTCGCTATTTCCTAGCAAGGAAGTGTCGCTTTTACATTCATTTGAAGTGTAGACGAGGAATACATGACACTTCGCAAATCATATTATATCTTACCATGAAACATAGAAATGAGATGCGATATCGCGTTTTAAGAAGCATTAGAACTCTATTGCTACGATAGGTAGACATCTGCAAACGCTATTTCCTTGCAAGGAAGTGTCGCATTTACATTCATTTGAAGTGCAGACGAGGAATACATAACACTTCGCAAATCATATTATATCTTACCATGAAACATAGAAATGAGATGCGATATCGCGTTTTAAGAAGCATTAGAACTCTATTGCTACGATAGGTAAACATCTGCAAACGCTATTTCCTTGCAAGGAAGTGTTGCATTTACATTCATTTGAAGTGTAGACGAGGAATACATGACACTTCGCAAATCATATTATACCTTACCATGAAACATAGAAATGAGATGCGATATCGCGTTTTAAGAAGCAATAGAACGCTATCGCTACGATACCTAGTCATCTGGAGACGCTATTTCCTAGCAAGGAAGTGCCGCATTTACATTCATTTGAAGTGTAGACGAGGAATACATAACACTTCGCAAATCATATTATATCTTACCATGAAACATAGAAATGAGATGCGTTATCGCGTTTTAAGTATCATAAGAACACTATTGCTACGATACGTAGACATCTGCAAACGCTACTTCCTAGCAAGGAAGTGTCGCATTTACATTCATTTGAAGTGTAGACGAGGAATACATAGCACTTCGCAAATCATGCTATATCTTACCATGAAACATATAAATGAGATGCGATATCGCGTTTTAAGAAGCATTAGAACGCTATCGCTACGATACCTAGACATCTCCAGACGCTATTTCCTAGCAAGGAAGTGCCGCATTTACATTCATTTGAAGTGTAGACGAGGAATACATAACACTTCGCAAATCATATTATATCTTACCATGAAACATAGAAATGAGATGCGTTATCGCGTTTTAAGTATCATAAGAACACTATTGCTACGATACGTAGACATCTGCAAACGCTACTTCCTAGCAAGGAAGTGTCGCATTTACATTCATTTGAAGTGTAGACGAGGAATACATGACACTTCGCAAATCATATTATATCTTACCATGAAACATAGAAATAAGATGCAATATCGCGTTTTAAGAATTATAAGAACTCTATTGCTACGATACGTAGACATCTGCAGACGCTATTTCCTAGCAAGGAAGTGTCGCATTCACATTCATTTGAAGTGTAGACGAGGAATACATGACACTTCGCAAATCATATTATATCTTACCATGAAACATAGAAATGAGATGTGATATCGCGTTTTAAGAAGCACTAAAAATCTATTGCTACGATACGTAGACATCTGCAAACGCTATTTCTTTGCAAGGAAGTGTCGCATTTACATTCATTTGAAGTGTAGACGAGGAATACATAACACTTCGCAAATCATGCTATATCTTACCATGAAACATAGAAATGAGATGCGATTTCGCGTTTTAAGAAGCATTAGAACTCTATCGCTACGATACCTAGACATCTGCAGACGCTATTTCCTAGCAAGGAAGTGTCGCATTTACATTCATTTGAAGTGTAGGCGAGGAATACATAACACTTCGCAAATCATATTATATCTAACCATGAAACATAGAAATGAGATGCGATATCGCGTTTTAAAAAGCATTAGAACGCTATCGCTACGATACCTAGACATCTCCAGACGCTATTTCCTAGCAAGGAAGTGTCGCATTTACATTCATTTGAAGAGTAGACGAGGAATACATAACACTTCGCAAATCATATTATATCTTACCATGAAACATAGAAATGAGATGCGATATCGCGTTTTAAGAAGCATTAGAACGCTATCGCTACGATACCTAGACATCTCCAGACGCTATTTCCTAGCAAGGAAGTGCCGCATTTACATTCATTTGAAGTGTAGACGAGGAATACATAACACTTCGCAAATCATACTATATCTTACCATGAAACATAGAAATGAGATGCGATTTCGCGTTTTAAGAAGCATTAGAACTCTATTGCTACGGTAGGTAGACATCTGCAAACGCTATTTCCTAGCAAGGAAGTGTCGCATTTACATTCATTTGAAGTGTAGACGAGGAATACATAACACTTCGCAAATCATATTATATCTTACCATGAAAGATGGAAATGAGATGCGATATCGCGTTTTAAGAATCATAAGAACTCTATTGCTACGATACGTAGAAAACTGAAAACGCTATTTCCTTGCAAGGAAGTGTCGCATTTACATTCATTTGAATCGTATACGAGGAATGCATAACACCTCGCAATGAATATTATAGCTTATCATGAAGCATAGATATGAGATGCAATATCTCGTTTTAAGAAGCATTTGAACTCTATTGCTACGATACCTAGACATCTGCAGACGCTATTTCCTAGCAAGGAAGTGTCGCATTTACATTCATTTGAAGTGTAGACGAGGAATACATGACACTTCGCAAATCATATTATACCTTACCATGAAACATAGAAATGAGATGCGATATCGCGTTTTAAGAAGCAATAGAACGCTATCGCTACGATACCTAGTCATCTGGAAACGCTATTTCCTAGCAAGGAAGTGCCGCATTTACATTCATTTGAAGTGTAGACGAGGAATACATAACACTTCGCAAATCATATTATATCTTACCATGAAACATAGAAATGAGATGCGTTATCGCGTTTTAAGTATCATAAGAACACTATTGCTACGATACGTAGACATCTGCAAACGCTACTTCCTAGCAAGGAAGTGTCGCATTTACATTCATTTGAAGTGTAGACGAGGAATACATAGCACTTCGCAAATCATGCTATATCTTACCACGAAACATATAAATGAGATGCGATATCGCGTTTTAAGAAGCATTAGAACGCTATCGCTACGATACCTAGACATCTCCAGACGCTATTTCCTAGCAAGGAAGTGCCGCATTTACATTCATTTGAAGTGTAGACGAGGAATACATAACACTTCGCAAATCATATTATATCTTACCATGAAACATAGAAATGAGATGCGTTATCGCGTTTTAAGTATCATAAGAACACTATTGCTACGATACGTAGACATCTGCAAACGCTACTTCCTAGCAAGGAAGTGTCGCATTTACATTCATTTGAAGTGTAGACGAGGAATACATGACACTTCGCAAATCATATTATATCTTACCATGAAACATAGAAATAAGATGCAATATCGCGTTTTAAGAATTATAAGAACTCTATTGCTACGATACGTAGACATCTGCAGACGCTATTTCCTAGCAAGGAAGTGTCGCATTCACATTCATTTGAAGTGTAGACGAGGAATACATGACACTTCGCAAATCATATTATATCTTACCATGAAACATAGAAATGAGATGTGATATCGCGTTTTAAGAAGCACTAAAAATATATTGCTACGATACGTAGACATCTGCAAACGCTATTTCTTTGCAAGGAAGTGTCGCATTTACATTCATTTGAAGTGTAGACGAGGAATACATAACACTTCGCAAATCATGCTATATCTTACCATGAAACATAGAAATGAGATGCGATTTCGCGTTTTAAGAAGCATTAGAACTCTATCGCTACGATACCTAGACATCTGCAGACGCTATTTCCTAGCAAGGAAGTGTCGCATTTACATTCATTTGAAGTGTAGACGAGGAATACATAACACTTCGCAAATCATATTATATCTAACCATGAAACATAGAAATGAGATGCGATATCGCGTTTTAAAAAGCATTAGAACGCTATCGCTACGATACCTAGACATCTCCGGACGCTATTTCCTAGCAAGGAAGTGTCGCATTTACATTCATTTGAAGAGTAGACGAGGAATACATAACACTTCGCAAATCATATTATATCTTACCATGAAACATAGAAATGAGATGCGATATCGCGTTTTAAGAAGCATTAGAACGCTATCGCTACGTTACCTAGACATCTCCAGACGCTATTTCCTAGCAAGGAAGTGCCGCATTTACATTCATTTGAAGTGTAGACGAGGAACACATAACACTTCGCAAATCATATTATATCTTACCATGAAACATAGAAATGAGATGCGCTATCGCGTTTTAAGAATCATAAGAACACTATTGCTACGATACGTAGACATCTGCAAACGCTACTTCCTAGCAAGGAAGTGTCGCATTTACATTCATTTGAAGTGTAGACGAGGAATACATAGCACTTCGCAAATCATGCTATATCTTACCATGAAACATAGAAATGAGATGCGATTTCGCGTTTTAAGAAGCATTAGAACTCTATCGCTACGATACCTAGACATCTGCAGACGCTATTTCCTAGCAAGGAAGTGTCGCATTTACATTCATTTGAAGTGTAGACGGGGAATACATAACACTTCGCAAATCATATTACATCTTACCATGAAACATAGAAATGAGATGCGTTATCGCGTTTTAAGGATCATAAGAACACTATTGCTACGATACGTAGACATCTGCAAACGCTACTTCCTAGCAAGGAAGTGTCGCATTTACATTCATTTGAAGTGTAGACGAGGAATACATAACACTTCGCAAATCATATTATATCTTACCATGAAAGATAGAAATGAGATGCGATATCGCGTTTTAAGAATCATAAGAACTCTATTGCTACGATACGTAGACAACTGCAAACGCTATTTCCTTGCAAGGAAGTGTCGCATTTACATTCATTTGAAGTGTAGGTGAGGAATACATAACACTTCGCAAATCATATTATATCTTACCATGAAACACAGAAATGAGATGCGATATCGCGTTTTAAGAAGCATTAGAACCCTATTGCTACGATAGGTAGACATCTGCAAACGCTATTTCTTTGCAAGGAAGTGTCGCATTTACATTCATTTGAAGTGTAGACGAGGAATACATAACACTTCGCAAATCATATTATTTCTTACCATGAAACATAGAAATGAGATGCGATATCGCGTTTTAATGAGCATTATAACTCTATCGCTACGATACCTAGACATCTGCAGACGCTATTTCCTAGCAAGGAAGTGTCGCATTTACATTCATTTGAAGAGTAGACGAGGAATACATAACACTTCGCAAATCATATTATATCTTACCTTGAAACATAGAAATGAGATGCGATATCGCGTTTTAAGAAGCACTAAATATCTATTGCTACGATACGTAGACATCTGCAAACGCTATTTCTTTGCAAGGAAGTGTCGCATTTACATTCATTTGAAGTGTAGGCGAGGAATACATAACACTTCGCAAATCATATAATATCTTACCATGAAACACAGAAATGAGATGCGAAATCGCGATTTAAGAAGCACTAGAACTCTATTGCTACGATGCGTAGACATCTGCAAATGTTATTTCCTAGCAAGGAAGTGTCGCATTTACATTCTTTTGACGTGAATACGAGGTAAACATAACATTCCACAATGAAAATTACACCTTATTACGAAATATAGAAATGAAATGCGACTTCTCATTTTAAGAAGCATTAGAACTCTATTGCTACCATACGTAGACATCTGCAAACCCTATTTCCTAGCATGGAAGTGGCGCATCTACATTATTTTGAAGTGAATACGAGGTATACATGACATTTCGCAATGAATATTATACCTTATCATGAAACATAGAAATGAGATGCGACATCTCGTATTAAGAAGCATTAGAACTCTATTGCTACGATACGTAGGCATCTGCAAACGCTATTTCCTAGCATGGAAGTGTCGCATTTACATTCTTCTGATGCGAATACGAGATATACATGACACTTCGCAATGAATATTATATCTTATCATGAAACATAGAAATGGGATGCGATATCGCTATTTAAGAAACATTAGAACTCCATTGCTTCGATACGTAGACATCTGGGAACGCTATTTCCTTGAAAGGAAGTGACGCATTTACATTCATTTGAAGTGAATACGAGGTATACATAACACTCTACCATGTATATTATATCTTATCACGAAACATAGAAATGAAATGTGACATCTCGTTTTAAGAAGCATTAGAACTCTATTGCTACGATAGGTAGACATCTGCAAACGCTATTTCCTTGCAAGGAAGTGTCGCATTTACATTCATTTGAAGTGTAGACGAGGAATACATAACACCTCGCAAATCATATTATATCTTACCATGAAACATAGAAATGAGATGCGATATCGCGTATTAAGAATCATAAGAACTCTATTGCTACGATACGTAGACATCTGCAAACGCTATTTCCTTGCAAGGAAGTGTCGCATTTACATTCATTTGAAGTGCAGACGAGGAATACATAACACTTCGCAAATCATATTATATCTTACCATGAAAGATGGAAATGAGATGCGATATCGCGTTTTAAGAATCATAAGAACACTATTGCTACGATACGTAGAAAACTGCAAACGCAATTTCCTTGCAAGGAAGTGTCGCATTTACATTCATTTGAATCGTATACGAGGAATGCATAACACTTCGCAATGAATATTATATCTTATCATGAAACATAGATATGAGATGCAATATCTCGTTTTAAGAAGCATTTGAACTCTATTGCTACGATACCTAGACATCTGCAGACGCTATTTCCTAGCAAGGAAGTGTCGCATTTACATTCATTTGAAGTGTAGACGAGGAATACATCACACGTCGCAAATCATATTATACCTTACCATGAAACATAGAAATGAGATGCGATATCACGTTTTAAGAAGCATTAGAAATCTGTTGCTACGATACGTATACATCTGCAAACGCTATTTCTTTGCAAAGAAGTGTCGCATTTACATTCATTTGAAGTGTAGACGAGGAATACATAACACTTCGCAAATCATACTATATCTTACCATGAAGCATAGAAATGAGATGCGATTTCGCGTTTTAAGAAGCATTAGAACTCTATTGCTACTTTAGGTAGACATCTGCAAACGCTATTTCCTAGCAAGGAAGTGTCGCATTTACATTCATTTGAAGTGTAGACGAGGAATACATAACACTTCGCAAATCATATTATATCTTACCATGAAACATAGAAATGAGATGCGATATCGCGTTTTAGGAAGCATTAGAACACTATCGCTACGATACCTAGACATCTGCAGACGCTATTTCCTAGCAAGGAAGTGTCGCATTTACATTCATTTGAAGTGTAGACGAGGAATACATAACACTTCGCAAATCATATTATATCCTACCATGAAACATGGAAATGAGATGCGATATCGCGTTTAAACAAGCATTAGAACTCTATCGCTACGATACCTAGACATCTGCAGACGCTATTTCCTAGCAAGGAAGTGTCGCATTTACATTCATTTGAAGTGTAGACGAGGAATACATAACACTTCGCAAATCATATTATATCTTACCATGAAACATAGAAATGAGATGCGATATCGCGTTTTAAGAATCATCTGAACTCTATTGCTACGATACGTAGACATCTGCATCCGTTATTTCCTAGCGAGGAAGTGTCGCATTCACATTCATTTGAAGTGTAGACGAGGAATACATAACACTTCGCAAATCATATTACATCTTACCATGAAACATAGAAATGAGATGCGATATCGCGTTTTAAGAAGCATTAGAACTCTATTGCTACGATAGGTAGACATCTGCAAACGCTATTTCCTTGGAAGGAAGTGTCGCATTTACATTCATTTGAAGTGTAGACGAGGAATACATAACACCTCGCAAATCATATTATATCTTACCATGAAACGTAGAAATGAGATGCGATATCGCGTATTAAGAATCATAAGAACTCTATTGCTACAGTAGGTAGACATCTGGAAACGCTATTTCCTAGCAAGGAAGTGTCGCATTTACATTCATTTGAAGTGTAGACGAGGAATACATGACACTTCGCAAATCATATTATATCTTACCATGAAACGTAGAAATGGGATGCGATATCGCGTCTTAAGAAGCATTACATATCTATTGCTACGATACGTAGACATCTGCAAACGCTATTTCGTTGCAAGGAAGTGTCGCATTCACATTCATTTGAAGTGTAGACGAGGAATACATAACACTTCGCAAATCATATTATATCTTACCATGAAAGATAGAAATGAGATGCGATATCGCGTTTTAAGAATCATAAGAACTCTATTGCTACGATACGTAGACAATTGCAAACGCTATTTCCTTGCAAGGAAGTGTTGCATTTACATTCATTTGAAGTGTAGACGAGGAATACATGACACTTCGCAAACCATATTATGTCTTACCATGAAACATAGAAATGAGATGCGATATCGCGTTTTAAGAAGGATTAGAAATCTATTGCTACGATATGTAGACATCTGCAAACGCTATTTCCTAGCGAGGAAGTGTCGCATTCACATTCATTTGAAGTGTAGACGAGGAATACATAACACTTCGCAAATCATATTATATCTTACCATGAAACATAGAAATGAGATGCGATATCGCGTTTTAGGAAGCATTAGAACACTATCGCTACGATACCTAGACATCTGCAAACGCTACTTCCTAGCAAGGAAGTGTCGCATTTACATTCATTTGAAGTGTAGACGAGGAATACATGACACTTCGCAAATCATATTATATCTTACCATGAAAAATAGAAATAAGATGCAATATCGCGTTTTAAGAATTATAAGAACTCTATTGCTACGATACGTAGACATCTGTAGACGCTATTTCCTAGCAAGGAAGTGTCGCACTTACATTCATTTGAAGTGTAGACGAGGAATACATGACACTTCGCAAATCATATTATATCTTACCATGAAACATAGAAATGAGATGCGATATCGCGTTTTAAGAAGCACTAAAAATCTATTGCTATGATACGTAGACATCTGCAAACGCTATTTCTTTGCAAGGAAGTGTCGCATTTACATTCATTTGAAGTGTAGACGAGGAATACATAGCACTTCGCAAATCATATTATATCTTACCATGAAACATAGAAATGAGATGCGATATCGCGTTTTAGGAAGCATTAGAACACTATCGCTACGATACCTAGACATCTGCAAACGCTACTTCCTAGCAAGGAAGTGTCGCATTTACATTCATTTGAAGTGTAGACGAGGAATACATGACACTTCGCAAATCATATTATATCTTACCATGAAAAATAGAAATAAGATGCAATATCGCGTTTTAAGAATTATAAGAACTCTATTGCTACGATACGTAGACATCTGTAGACGCTATTTCCTAGCAAGGAAGTGTCGCACTTACATTCATTTGAAGTGTAGACGAGGAATACATGACACTTCGCAAATCATATTATATCTTACCATGAAACATAGAAATGAGATGCGATATCGCGTTTTAAGAAGCACTAAAAATCTATTGCTATGATACGTAGACATCTGCAAACGCTATTTCTTTGCAAGGAAGTGTCGCATTTACATTCATTTGAAGTGTAGACGAGGAATACATAGCACTTCGCAAATCATGCTATATCTTACCATGAAACATAGAAATGAGATGCGATTTCGCGTTTTAAGAAGCATTAGAACTCAATCGCTACGATACCTAGACATCTGCAGACGCTATTTCCTAGCAAGGAAGTGTCGCATTTACATTCATTTGAAGTGTAGACGGGGAATACATAACACTTCGCAAATCATATTACATCTTACCATGAAACATAGAAATGAGATGCGATATCGCGTTTTAAGAAGCATTAGAACGCTATCGCTACGATACCTAGACATCTCCAGACGCTATTTCCTAGCAAGGAAGTGCCGCATTTACATTCATTTGAAGTGTAGACGAGGAATACATAACACTTCGCAAATCATATTATATCTTACCATGAAACATAGAAATGAGATGCGTTATCGCGTTTTAAGGATCATAAGAACACTATTGCTACGATACGTAGACATCTGCAAACGCTACTTCCTAGCAAGGAAGTGTCGCATTTACATTCATTTGAAGTGTAGACGAGGAATACATAACACTTCGCAAATCATATTATATCTTACCATGAAAGATAGAAATGAGATGCGATATCGCGTTTTAAGAATCATAAGAACTCTATTGCTACGATACGTAGACAACTGCAAACGCTATTTCCTTGCAAGGAAGTGTCGCATTTACATTCATTTGAAGTGTAGACGTGGAATACATGACACTTCGCAAATCATATTATATCTTACCATGAAAAATAGAAATAAGATGCAATATCGCGTTTTAAGAATTATAAGAACTCTATTGCTACGATACGTAGACATCTGTAGACGCTATTTCCTAGCAAGGAAGTGTCGCACTTACATTCATTTGAAGTGTAGACGAGGAATACATGACACTTCGCAAATCATATTATATCTTACCATGAAACATAGAAATGAGATGCGATATCGCGTTTTAAGAAGCACTAAAAATCTATTGCTACGATACGTAGACATCTGCAAACGCTATTTCTTTGCAAGGAAGTGTCGCATTTACATTCATTTGAAGTGTAGACGAGGAATACATAGCACTTCGCAAATCATGCTATATCTTACCATGAACATAGAAATGAGATGCGATTTCGCGTTTTAAGAAGCATTAGAACTCTATCGCTACGATACCTAGACATCTGCAGACGCTATTTCCTAGCAAGGAAGTGTCGCATTTACATTCATTTGAAGTGTAGACGGGGAATACATAACACTTCGCAAATCATATTACATCTTACCATGAAACATAGATATGAGATGCGATATCGCGTTTTAAGAAGCATTAGAACGCTATCGCTACGATACCTAGACATCTCCAGACGCTATTTCCTAGCAAGGAAGTGCCGCATTTACATTCATTTGAAGTGTAGACGAGGAATACATAACACTTCGCAAATCATATTATATCTTACCATGAAACATAGAAATGAGATGCGTTATCGCGTTTTAAGGATCATAAGAACACTATTGCTACGATACGTAGACATCTGCAAACGCTACTTCCTAGCAAGGAAGTGTCGCATTTACATTCATTTGAAGTGTAGACGAGGAATACATAACACTTCGCAAATCATATTATATCTTACCATGAAAGATAGAAATGAGATGCGATATCGCGTTTTAAGAATCATAAGAACTCTATTGCTACGATACGTAGACAACTGCAAACGCTATTTCCTTGCAAGGAAGTGTCGCATTTACATTCATTTGAAGTGTAGACGTGGAATACATGACACTTCGCAAATCATATTATATCTTACCACGAAACATAGATATGAAATGCGACATCTCGTTTTAAGAAGCATTAGAACTCTATTGCTGCGATACGTATACATCTGCAAACGGTATTTTCTAGCATGTAAGTGTCGCATTTACATTCCTTTGAAGTTAATACGAGGTATACATGACTCTTCGCAATGAATATTATATCTTATCTCGAAACATAGATGTGAGATGCGATATCGCGATTTAAGAAGCACTAGAACTCTATTGCTACGATGCGTAGACATCTGCAAATGTTATTTCCTAGGAAGGAAGTGTCGCATTTACATTCTTTTGACGTGAATACGAGGTAAATATAACATTCCACAATGAGAATTACACCTTATTACGAAATATAGAAGTGAAATGCGACTTCTCATTTTAAGAAGCATTAGAGCTCTATTGCTACGATACGTAGACATCTGCAAACCCTATTTCCTAGCATGGAAGTGTCGCATTTACATTCTTTTGAAGTGAATACGAGGTATACATGACACATCGCAATGATTATTATATCTTATCATGAAACATAGGTGTGAGATACGATATCGCGTTTTAAGAAGCATTAGATCTCTCTTGCTACGATACGTAGACATCTGCAAACGCTATTTCCTAGCATGGAAGTGTCGCATTTACATTCTTTTGAAGTTAATGCGAGGTATACATGACTCTTCGCAATGAATATTATATCTTATCTCGAAACATAGATGTGAGATGCGATATCGCGCTTTAAGAAGCACTAAAACTCTATTGCTACGATGCGTAGACATCTGCAAATGTTATTTCCTAGGAAGGAAGTGTCGCATTTACATTCTTTTGACGTGAATACGAGGTAAATATAACATTCCACAATGAAAATTACACCTTATTACGAAATATAGAAATGAAATGCGACTTCTCATTTTAAGAAGCATTAGAGCTCTATTGCTACGATACGTAGACATCTGCAAACCCTATTTCCTAGCATGGAAGTGTCGCATTTACATTCTTTTGAAGTGAATACGAGGTATACATGACACATCGCAATGATTATTATATCTTATCATGAAACCTAGGTGTGAGATACGATATCGCGTTTCAAGAAGCATTAGATCTCTCTTGCTACGATACGTAGACATCTGCAAACGCTATTTCCTAGCATGGAAGTGTCGCATTTACATTCTTTTGAATTTATTACGCGGTATACATAACACTCTACAATGAATATTATATCTTACCACGAAACATAGATATGAAATGCGACATCTCGTTTTAAGAAGCATTAGAACTCTATTGCTGCGATACGTATACATCTGCAAACGGTATTTCCTAGCATGTAAGTGTCGCATTTACATTCCTTTGAAGTTAATACGAGGTATACATGACTCTTCGCAATGAATATTATATCTTATCTCGAAACATAGATGTGAGATGCAACATCTCGTTTTAAGAAGCATTAGAACTCTATTGCTACGATACGTAGGCATCTGCAAACGCTATTTCCTAGCATGGAAGTGTCGCATTTACATTCTTTTGAAGATAATACGAGGTATACATAACATTCCGCAATGAATATTATATCTTATTACGAAACATAGAAATGAAATACGACTTCTCATTTTAAGAAGCATTAGAACTCTATTGCTACGATACGTAGACATCTGCAAACAATATTTCCTAGCAAGGAAGTGTCGCATTTACATTCTTTTGAAGCGAATACGAGGTATACATAACATTCCGCAATGAACATTATATCTTATCACGAAACATAGAAATGAGATGCGACATCTCGTATTAGGAAGCATTAGAACTCTATTGCTTCGATACGTAGACATCTGCAAACGCTATTTCCTAGCATGGAAGTGTCGCATTTACATTCTTCTGATGTGAATACGAGATATACATGACACTTCGCAATGAATATTATATCTTATCATGAAACATAGAAATGGGATGCGATATCGCTATTTAAGAAACATTAGAACTCTATTGCTTCGATACGTAGACACCTGCGAACGCTACTTCCTTGAAAGGAAGTGTCGCATTTACATTCTTCTGATGTGAATACGAGATATACATGACACTTCGCAATGAATATTATATCTTATCATGATACATAGGAGTGAGATGCGATATGGCATTTTAAGAATCATTAGAACTCTATTGTTTCGACACGTAGTCATCTGGAAACGCTATTTCCTAGCAAGGAAGTGTCGCATTTACATTCTTTTGAAGTGACTACGGGGTATACATAACACTCCATAATGAATATTATATCTTAACATGAAACATAGAAGTGAGATGCGATATCGCGTTTTAAGAAGCATTAGAACTCTATTGCTACGATATGTAGACATCTGCAAACGCTATTTCCTAGCATGTAAGTGTCGCATTTACATTCTTTTGAAGTGAATACGAGGTATACATGACACATCGCAATGATTATTATATCTTATCATGAAACATAGGTGTGAGATACGATATCGCGTTTTAAGAAGCATTAGATCTCTCTTGCTACGATACGTAGACATCTGCAAACGCTATTTCCTAGCATGGAAGTGTCGCATTTACATTCTTTTGAATTTATTACGCGGTATACATAACACTCTACAATGAATATTATATCTTACCACGAAACATAGATATGAAATGCGACATCTCGTTTTAAGAAGCATTAGAACTCTATTGCTGCGATACGTATACATCTGCAAACGGTATTTCCTAGCATGTAAGTGTCGCATTTACATTCCTTTGAAGTTAATACGAGGTATACATGACTCTTCGCAATGAATATTATATCTTATCTCGAAACATAGATGTGAGATGCGATATCGCGTTTTAAGAAGCATTAGAACTCTATTGCTACGATACGTAGACATCTGCAAACGCTATTTCCTAGCATGGAAGTGTCGCATTTACATTCTTTTGAAGTGAATACGAGGTATATATGACACTTCGCAATGAATATTATATCTTATCATGAAACATAGGAGTGAGATGCGATATGGCATTTTAAGAATCATTAGAACTCTATTGTTTCGACACGTAGTCATCTGGAAACTCTATTTCCTAGCAAGGAAGTGTCGCATTTACATTCTTTTGAAGTGACTACGGTGTATACATAACACTCCATAATGAATATTATATCTTAACATGAAACATAGCAGTGAGATGCGATATCGCGTTTTAAGAAGCATTAGAACTCTATTGCTACGATACGTAGACATCTGCAAACGCTATTTCCTAGCATGGAAGTGTCGCATCTACATTCTTTTGAAGTCAATACGAGGTATACATGACAATTCGCAATGAATATTATACCTTATCATGAAACATAGAAGAGAGATGCTATATCGCGTTTTAGGAAGCATTAGAACTCTACTGCTACGATACGAAGACATCTGCAAAGGCTATTTCCTAGCATGGAAGGGTCGCATTTACATTCTTTTGAAGTGAGTACGAGGTATACATGACACTTCGCAATGAATATTATATCTGAACATGAAACATAGAAGTGAGATGCAACATCTCGTTTTAAGAAGCATTAGAACTCTATTGCTACGATACGTAGGCATCTGCAAACGCTATTTCCTAGCATGGAAGTGTCGCATTTACATTCTTTTGAAGATAATACGAGCTATACATAACATTCCGCAATGAATATTATATCTTATTACGAAACATAGAAATGAAATACGACTTCTCATTTTAAGAAGCATTAGAACTCTATTGCTACGATACGTAGACATCTGCAAACAATATTTCCTAGCAAGGAAGTGTCGCATTTACATTCTTTTGAAGCGAATACGAGGTATACATAACATTCCGCAATGAACATTATATCTTATCACGAAACATAGAAATGAGATGCGACATCTCGTATTAGGAAGCATTAGAACTCTATTGCTTCGATACGTAGACATCTGCAAACGCTATTTCCTAGCATGGAAGTGTCGCATTTACATTCTTCTGATGTGAATACGAGATATACATGAAACTTCGCAATGAATATTATATCTTATCATGAAACATAGAAATGGGATGCGATATCGCTATTTAAGAAACATTAGAACTCTATTGCTTCGACACGTAGTCATCTGGAAACGCTATTTCCTTGCAAGGAAGTGTCGCATTTACATTCTTTTGAAGTGACTACGGGGTATACATAACACTCCATAATGAATATTATATCTTAACATGAAACATAGAAGTGAGATGCGATATCGCGTTTTAAGAAGCATTAGAACTCTATTGCTACGATACGTAGACATCTGCAAACGCTATTTCCTAGCATGTAAGTGTCGCATTTACATTCTTTTGAAGTGAATACGAGGTATACATGACACATCGCAATGATTATTATATCTTATCATGAAACATAGGTGTGAGATACGATATCGCGTTTTAAGAAGCATTAGATCTCTCTTGCTACGATACGTAGACATCTGCAAACGCTATTTCCTAGCATGGAAGTGTCGCATTTACATTCTTTTGAATTTATTACGCGGTATACATAACACTCTACAATGAATATTATATCTTACCACGAAACATAGATATGAAATGCGACATCTCGTTTTAAGAAGCATTAGAACTCTATTGCTGCGATACGTATACATCTGCAAACGGTATTTCCTAGCATGTAAGTGTCGCATTTACATTCCTTTGAAGTTAATACGAGGTATACATGACTCTTCGCAATGAATATTATACCTTATCTCGAAACGTAGATGTGAGATGCGATATCGCGATTTAAGAAGCATTAGAACTCTATTGCCACGATACGTAGACATCTGCAAACGCTATTTCCTAGCATGGAAGTGTCGCATTTACATTATTTTGTAGTGAATACGAAGTATACATGACACTTCGCAATGAATATTATATCTTATCATGGAACATAGATGTGAGATGCGATATCGCGTTTTAGGAAGCATTAGAACACTATTGCTACGATATGTAGACATCTGCAAACGCTACTTCCTAGCATGGAAGTGTCGCATTTACATTCTTTTGAAGTGAATACGAGGTATACATAACACTTCGCAATGAATATTATATCTTATCTCGAAACATTGAAGTGAGATGCGATATCGCGATTTAAGGAGCACTAGAACTCTATTGCTACGATGCGTAGACATCTGCAAATGTTATTTCCTAGCAAGGAAGTGTCGCATTTATATTATTTTGAAGTGAATACGAGGTATACATAACACTCCACAATGAATATTACATCTTATCACGAAACATAGAAATGAAATGCGACATCTCGTTTTAAGTAGCATTAGAACTCTATTGCAACGATACGTATAAATCTGCAATCGCTATTTCCTAGCAGGGAAATGACGCACTTGCATTCCATTAAAGCGAATACGAGGTATACATAACATTACACAATGCATATTATATCCTATTACGAAACATAGAAATGAAATACGACATCTCGTTGTAAGAAGCATTAGTACTCTATTGCTGTGATACGTAGACCTCTGCAAACAATATTTCCTAGCATGTGAGTGTCGCATTTACATTCTTTTGAAGTGAGTACGAGGTATACATGACACTTCGCAATGAATATTATATCTTATCATGAAACATAGGTATGAGGTGCTATATCGCATTTTAAGAAGCATTAGAACCCTATTGCTACGATACGTAGACATCTGCAAACGCCACTTCCTAGCATGGAAGTGTCGCATTTACATTCTTTTGAAGTGAATACGAGGTATACATGACACTTCGCAAAGAATATTATATCTTATCATGAAACATGGAAGTGAGATGCGATATCGCGTTCTAGGAAGCATTAGAACTCTATTGCTACGATACGTAGACATCTGCAAAGGCTATTTCCTAGCATGGAAGGGTCGCATTTACATTCTTTTGAAGTAAGTACGAGGTATACATAGCAATCCATAATGAATATTATATCTTATCATGAAATATAGCAGTGAGATGCGATATCGCGTTATAAGAAGTATTAGAACTCTATTGCTACGATACGTAGACATCTGCAAACGCTATTTCCTAGCATGGAAGTGTCGCATCTACATTCTTTTGAAGTGAATACGTGGTATACATGACAATTCGCAATGAATATTATACCTTATCATGAAACATAGAAGAGAGATGCGATATCGCGTCTTAGGAAGCATTAGAACTCTATTGCTACGATACGTAGACATCTGCAAACGCTATTTCCTAGCATGTGAGTGTCGCATTTACATTCTTTTGAAGTGAATACGAGGTATACATGACACTTCGCAATGAATATTATATCTTATCTCGAAACATTGAAGTGAGATGCGATATCGCGATTTAAGGAGCACTAGAACTCTATTGCTACGATGCGTAGACATCTGCAAATGTTATTTCCTAGCAAGGAAGTGTCGCATTTACATTATTTTGAAGTGAATACGAGGTATACATAACACTCCACAATGAATATTACATCTTATCACGAAACATAGATATGAAATGCGACATCTCGTTTTAAGTAGCATTAGAACTCTATTGCAACGATACGTATAAATCTGCAAACGCTATTTCCTAGCATGGAAATGACGCACTTACATTCCATTAAAGCGAATACGAGGTATACATAACATTACACAATGCATATTATATCCTATTACGAAACATAGAAATGAAATACGACATCTCGTTTTAAGAAGCATTAGTACTCTATTGCTGTGATACGTAGACATCTGCAAACAATATTTCCTAGCATGTGAGTGTCGCATTTACATTCTTTTGAAGTGAGTACGAGGTATACATGACACTTCGCAATGAATATTATATCTTATCATGAGACATAGGTATGAGGTTCTATATCGCATTTTAAGAAGCATTAGAACCCTATTGCTACGATACGTAGACATCTGCAAACGCCACTTCCTAGCATGGAAGTGTCGCATTTACATTCTTTTGAAGTGAATACGAGGTATACATGACACTTCGCAATGAATATAATATCTTATCATGAAACATAGAAGTGAGATGCGATATGGCATTTTAAGAATCATTAGAACTCTATTGTTTCGACACGTAGTCATCTGGTAACGCTATTTCCTAGCAAGGAAGTGTCGCATTCACATCCTTTTGAGGTGAATACGAGGTATACATGACACTTCGCAATGAATATTATATCTGATCATGAAACATAGAAATGAGATGCGACATCTCGTTTTAAGAAGCATTAGAACTCTATAGCTAGGATACGTAGACATCTGCAAACGCCGCTTCCTAGCATGGAAGTGTCGCATTTACATTCTTTTGAAGTGAATACGAGGTATACATGACACTTCGCAAAGAATATTATATCTTATCATGAAACATGGAAGTGAGATGCGATATCGCGTTCTAAGAAGCATTAGAACTCTATTGCTACGATACGTAGACATCTGCAAGCGCTATTTCCTAGCATGGAAGTGTCTTATTTACATTCTTTTGAAGTGCGTACGAGGTATACATGACACTTCGCAATGAATATTATATCTTCTCATGAAACATAGCAGTGAGTTGCGATATCGCGTTTTAAGAAGCATTAGAACTCTATTGCTACGATACGTAGACATTTGCAATGGCTATTCACTAGCATGGAAGGGTCGCATTTCCATTCTTTTGAAGTGAGTACGAGGTATACATATCACTCCATAATGAATATTATATCTTATCATGAAACATAGCAGTGAGATCCGATATCGCCTTTTAAGAAGCATTAGAACTCTATTGCTGCGATACGTAGACATCTGCAAACGCTATTTCCTAGCATGGAAGTGTCGCATTTACATTCTTTTGAAGTGAATACGAGATATAAATGACACTTCGCAATGAATATTATATCTTATCATGAAACATAGAAATGAGGTGCTATATCGCGTTTTGAGAAGCATTAGAACTCTATTGCTAATATACGTAGATATCTGCAAACTCTATTTCCTAGCATGGAAATTTCGCACTTACATTCCACTGAAGTGAATACGAGGTATACGTAACATTACACAATGAATATTATATCTAATTACGAAACATAGAAATGAAATACGACATCTCGTTTTAAGAAGCATTACTACTCTATTGCTGTGATACGTAGACATCTGCAAACAATATTTCCTAGCAAGGAAGTGTCGCATTTACATTCTTGTGAAGTGAAATCGAGGTATACATGACACTTCGCAATGAATATTATATCTTGTCATGATACATGGAAGTGAGATGCGATATCGCGTTTTAAGAAGCATTAGAACCCTATTGCTACGATACGTAGACATCTGCAAACGCTACTTCCTAGCATGGAAGTGTCGCATTTACATTCATTTGAAGTGAATACGAGGTATACATGACACTTCACAATGAATATTATATCTTATCACGGAACATAGAAATGAAATGAGGCATCTCGTTTTAAGAAGCATTAGAACTCTATTGCTACGATACGTAGACATCTGCAAACGCTATTTCCTAGCATGGAAGTGTCATATTTACATTCTTTTGAAGTGAATACGAGGTATACATGACACTTCGCAATGAATATTATATCTTATCGTGAAACATAGAAGTGAGATGCGATATCGCGTTCTAAGAAGCATTAGAACTCTATTGCTACGATACGTAGACATCTGCAAACGCTATTTCCTAACATGGAGGTGTCTTATTTACGTTCTTTTGAAGTGAATACGAGGTATACATGACACATCGCAATGAATATTATATCTTCTGATGAAACATAGCAGTGAGTTGCGATATCGCGTTTTAAGAAGCATTAGAACTCTATTGCTACGATACGTAGACATTTGCAATGGCTATTCACTAGCATGGAAGTGTCGCATTTCCATTCTTTTGAAGTGAGTACGAGGTATACATATCACTCCATAATGAATATTATATCTTATCATGAAACATAGCAGTGAGATCCGATATCGCCTTTTAAGAAGCATTAGAACTCTATTGCTGCGATACGTAGACATCTGCAAACGCTATTTCCTAGCATGGAAGTGTCGCATTTACATTCTTTTGATGTGAATACGAGATATACATGACACTTCGCAATGAATATTATATCTTATCATGAAACATAGAAGTGAGATGCGATATGGCATTTTAAGAAGCATTAGAACCCTATTGCTACGATACGTAGACACCTGCAAAGGCTATTTCCTAGCATGGAAGGGTCGCATTTACATCCTTTTGAAGTGAGTACGAGGTATACATAACAATCCATAATGAATATTATATCTTATCGTGAAATGTAGCAGTGAGATGCGATATCGCGTTATAAGAAGTATTAGATCTCTATTGCTACGATACGTAGACATCTGCAAACGCTATTTCCTAGCATGGAAGTGTCGCATCTACATTCTTTTGAAGTGAATACGAAGTATACATGACAATTCGCAATGAATATTATACCTTATCATGAAACATAGAAGAGAGATGCGATATCGCGTCTTAGGAAGCATTAGAACTCTATTGCTACGATACGTAGACATCTGCAAACGCTACTTCCTAGCATGGAGGTGTCGCATTTACATTCTTTTGAAGTGAATACGAGGTATACATGACACTTCGCAATGAATATTATATCTTATCATGAAACATGGAAGTGAGATGCGATATCGCTTTCTAAGAAGCTTTAGGACTCTCTTGCTACGATACGTAGACATCTGCAAACCCTATTTCCTAGCAAGGAAGTGTCGCATTTACATTCATTTGAAGTGAATACGAGGTATACATAATACTCTACAATGAATATTATATCTTACCAAGAAACATAGAAATGAAATGCGACATCTCGTTTTATAAAGCATTAGAATTCTATTGCTGCGATACGTAGACATCTGCAAACGCTATTTCCTAGCATGCAAGTGTCGCATTTACATTCTATTGAAGTGAATACGAGGTATACATGACACATCGCAATGATTATTATATCTTATCATGAAACATAGGTGTGAGATGCGATATCGCGATTTAAGAAGCATTAGATCTCCCTTGCTACGATACGTAGACATCTGCAAACGCTATTTCCTAGCATGTAAGTGTCGCATTGACATTCTTTTGATGTGAATACGAGGTATACATGACACTTCGCAATGAATATTATATCTTATCATGAAACATAGAAATGCGATGCGACATCTCGTTTTAAGATGTATTAGAACTCTATTATTTCCATACGTAGTCGTCTGGAAACGCAATTTCCTAGCAAGGAAGTGTCGCACTTACATCCTTTTGAAGTGAATACGAAGTATACATAACACTTCGCACTGAATATTATATCTTATCATGAAACATAGAAATGAGATGCGGCATCTCGTTTTAAGAAGCATTAGAACACTATTGTTACGACACGTAGACTTCTGCAAACGCTATTTCCTAGCATGGAAGCGTCGCATTTACATTCTTGTCATGTGAATACGAAGTATACATGACACTTCGCAATGAATATTATATCTTATCATGAAACATAGATGTGAGATGCGATATCGCGTTCTAAGAAGCATTAGAACTCTATTGCTGCGATACGTAGACATCTGCAAATGCTATTTCCTAGCATGTAAGTGTCGCATTTACATTCTTTTGAAGTGAATACGAGGTATACATGACACTTCGCAATGAATATTATATCTTGCCATGAAACATAGAAGTGAGATGCGATATCGCGTTCTAAGAAGCATTAGAACTATATTGCTACGATACGTAGACATCTGCAAACGCTATTTCCTAGCATGGAAGTGACTTATTTACGTTCTTTTGAAGTGAATACGAGGTATACATGACACTTCGCAATGAATATTATATCTTATCATGAAACATAGAAGTGAGATGCGATATCGCGTTCTAAGAAGCATTAGAAATCTATTGCTACGATACGTAGACATATGGAAACGCTATTCCCTAGCATGGAAGTGTCGCATTTACATTCTTTTGAAGTGAGTACGAGGTATACATGACACTTCACAATGAATATTATATCTGAACATGAAACATAGAAGTGAGATGCAACATCTCGTTTTAAGAAGCATTAGAACTCTATTGCTAGGATACGTAGACATCTGCAAACGCTATTTCCTAGCATGTAAGTGTCGCATTTACATCCTCTTGAAGTGAATACGAGGTATACATGACACTTCGCAATGAATATTATATCTTGTCATGAAACATGGAAGTGAGATGCGATATCGCGTTCTATGAAGCTTTAGGACTCTCTTGCTACGATACGTAGACATCTGCAAACCCTATTTCCTAGCAAGGAAGTGTCGCATTTACATTCATTTGAAGTGAATACGAGGTATACATAATACTCTACAATGAATATTATATCTTACCAAAAAACATAGAAATGAAATGCGACATCTCGTTTTATAAAGCATTAGAATTCTATTGCTGCGATACGTAGACATCTGCAAACGCTATTTCCTAGCATGTAAGTGTCGCATTTACATTCTTTTGAAGTGAATACGAGGTATACATGACACATCGCAATGATTATTATATCTTATCATGAAACATAGGTGTGAGATGCGATATCGCGTTTTAAGAAGCATTAGATCTCCCTTGCTACGATACGTAGACATCTGCAAACGCTATTTCCTAGCATGTAAGTGTCGCATTGACATTCTTTTGATGTGAGTACGAGGTATACATGACACTTCGCAATGAATATTATATCTTATCATGAAACATAGAAATGCGATGCGACATCTCGTTTTAAGACGTATTAGAACTCTATTATTTCCATACGTAGTCGTCTGGAAACGCAATTTCCTAGCAAGGAAGTGTCGCACTTACATCCTTTTGAAGTGAATACGAAGTATACATAACACTTCGCACTGCATATTATATCTTATCAAGAAACATAGAAATGAGATGCGGCATCTCGTTTTAAGAAGCATTAGAACACTATTATTACGACACGTAGATATCTGCAAACGCTATTTCCTAGCATGGAAGCGTCGCATTTACATTCTTGTCATATGAATACGAAGTATACATGACACTTCGCAATGAATATTATATCTTATCATGAAACATAGATGTGAGATGCGATATCGCGTTCTAAGAAGCATTAGAACTCCATTGCTGCGATACGTAGACATCTGCAGATGCTATTTCCTAGCATGTAAGTGTCGCATTTACATTCTTTTGAAGTGAATACGAGGTATACATGACACTTCGCAATGAATATTATATCTTATCGTGAAATATAGAAGTGAGATGCGATATCGCGTTCTAAGAAGCATTAGAACTCTATTGCTACGATACGTAGACATCTGCAAACGCTATTTCCTAGCATGGAAGTGACTTATTTACGTTCTTTTGAAGTGAATACGAGGTATACATGACACATCGCAATGATTATTATATCTTATCATGAAACATAGAAATGAGGTGCGGCATCTCGTTTTAAGAAGCATTAGAACACTATTGTTACGACACGTAGACATCTGCAAACGCTATTTCCTAGCATGGAAGCGTCGCATTTACATTCTTGTCATGTGAATACGAAGTATACATGACACTTCGCAATGAATATTATATCTTACCATGAAACATAGAAGTGGGATGCGATATCGCGTTCTAAGAGGCATTAGAACTCTATTGCTACGATACGTAGACATCTGCAAACGCTATTTCCTAGCATGGAAGTGACTTATTTACGTTCTTTTGAAGTGAATACGAGGTATACATGACACTTCGCAATGAATATTATATCTTATCATGAAACATAGAAGTGAGATGCGATATCGCGTTCTAAGAAGCATTAGAAATCTATTGCTACGATACGTAGACATATGGAAACGTTATTCCCTAGCATGGAAGTGTCGCATTTACATTCTTTTGAAGTGAATACGAGATATACATGACACTTCCCAATGAATATTATATGTTATCATGAAACATTGGAGTGAGATGCGATATCGCGTTTTAAGAAGCATTAGAACTCTATTGCTACGATACCTAGACATCTGCAAACGCTATTTCCTAGCATGGATGTGTCGCATTTACATTCTTTTGAAGTGAATACGATGTGTACATAACACTTCGCAATGAATATTTTATCTTATCGTGAAACATAGAAGTGAGATGTGATATCGCGTTTTAAGAAGCATTAGAAATCTATTGCTACGATACGTAGACATCTGCAAACGCTATTTCCTAGCATGGAAGTGTCGCATTTACATTCTTTTGTAGTGAATACGAAGTATACATGACACTTCGCAATGAATATTATATCTTATCATGAAACATAGAAATGAAATACGACTTCTCATTTTAAGAAGCATTAGAACTCCATTGCTACGATACGTAGACATCTGCAAATGCTATTTCCTAGCATGTAAGTGTCGCATTTACATTCTTTTGAAGTGAATACGAGGTATACATGACACTTCGCAATGAATATTATATCTTATCATGAAACATGGAAGTGAGATGCGATATCGCGTTCTAAGAAGCTTTAGGACTCTCTTGCTACGATACGTAGAAATCTGCAAACCGTATTTCCTAGCAAGGAAGTGTCGCATTTACATTCATTTGAAGTGAATACGAGGTATACATAATACTCTACAATGATTATTATATCTTACCAAGAAACATAGAAATGAAATGCGACATCTCGTTTTATAAAGCATTAGAATTCTATTGCTGCGATACGTAGACATCTGCAAACGCTATTTCCTAGCATGTAAGTGTCGCATTTACATTCTTTTGAAGTGAATACGAGGTATACATGACACATCGCAATGATTATTATATCTTATCATGAAACATAGGTGTTAGATGCGATATCGCGTTTTAAGAAGCATTAGATCTCCCTTGCTACGATACGTAGACATCTGCACACGCTATTTCCTAGCATGTAAGTGTCGCATTGACATTCTTTTGATGTGAATACGAGGTATACATGACACTTCGCAATGAATATTATATCTTATCATGAAACATAGAAATGCGATGCGACATCTCGTATTAAGATGTATTAGAACTCTATTATTTCCATACGTAGTCGTCTGGAAACGCAATTTCCTAGCAAGGAAGTGTCGCAGTTACATCCTTTTGAAGTGAATACGAAGTATACATAACACTTCGCACTGAATATTATATCTTATCATGAAACATAGAAATGAGATGCGGCATCTCGTTTTAAGAAGCATTAGAACACTATTGTTACGACACGTAGACATCTGCAAAGGCTATTTCCTAGCATGGAAGGGTCGCATTTACATTCTTTTGAAGTGAGTACGAGGTATATATGACACTTCGCAATGAATATTATATCTTATCATGACACATGGAAGTGAGATGCGATATCGCGTTCTAAGAAGCTTTAGGACTCTCTTGCTACGATACGTAGACATCTGCAAGCCCTATTTCCTAGCAAGGAAGTGTCGCATTTACATTCATTTGAAGTGAATACGAGGTACACATAATACTCTACAATGAATATTATATCTTACCAAGAAACATAGACATGAAATGCGACATCTCGTTTTATAAAGCATTAGAATTCTATTGCTGCGATACGTAGACATCTGCAAACGCTATTTCCTAGCATGTAAGTGTCGCATTTACATTCTCTTGAAGTGAATACGAGGTATACATGACACATCGCAATGAATATTATATCTTATCATGAAACAAAGGTGTGAGATGCGATATCGCGTTCTAAGAAGCATTAGAACTCTATTGCTACGATACGTAGACATCTGCAAACGCTATTTCCTAGCATGGAAGTGACTTATTTACGTTCTTTTGAAGTGAATACGAGGTATACATGACACTTCGCAATGAATATTATATCTTATCATGAAACATAGAAGTGAGATGCGATATCGCGTTCTAAGAAGCATTAGAAATCTATTGCTACGATGCGTAGACATATGGAAACGTTATTCCCTAGCATGGAAGTGTCGCATTTACATTCTTTTGAAGTGAATACGAGATATACATGACACTTCGCAATGAATATTATATGTTATCATGAAACATTGGAGTGAGATGCGATATCGCGTTTTAAGAAGCATTAGAACTCTATTGCTACGATACCTAGACATCTGCAAACGCTATTTCCTAGCATGGATGTGTCGCATTTACATTCTTTTGAAGTGAATACGATGTGTACATAACACTTCGAAATGAATGTTTTATCTTATCATGAAACATAGGAGTGAGATGCGATATCGCGTTTTAAGAAGCATTTGAAATCTATTGCTACGATACGTAGACATTTGCAAACGCTATTTCCTAGCATGGAAGTGTCGCATTTACATTCTTTTGTAGTGAATACGAAGTATACATGACACTTCGCAATGAATATTATATCTTATCATGAAACATAGAAGTGAGATGCGATATCGCGTTTTAGGAAGCATTAGAACTCTATTGCTACGATATGTAGACATCTGCAAACGCTACTTCCTAGCATGGAAGTGTCGCATTTACATTCTTTTGAAGTGAATACGAGATATACATGACACTCCGCAATGAATATTATATCTTATCATGATACATAGGAATGAGGGGCTATATCGCGTTTTGAGAAGCATTAGAACTCTATTGCTAATATACGTAGACATCTGCAAACAATATTTCCTAGCAAGGAAATGTCGCACTTACATTCCATTGAAGTCTATACGAGGTATACATAACATTACACAATGAATATTATATCTTATTACGAAACATAGAAATGAAATACGACATCTCGTTTTAAGAAGCATTAGTACTCTATTGCTGTGATGCGTAGACATCTGCAAAGGCTATTTCCAAGCATGGAAGGGTCGCATTTACATTCTTTTGTAGTGAATACGAGGTATACATAACACTCCATAATGAATATTATATCTTATCATGAAACATAGAAATGAAATACGACTTCTCATTTTAAGAAGCATTAGAACTCTATTGCTACGATACGTAGACATCTGCAAACGCTATTTCCTAGCATGGAAGTGCCGCATTTACATTCTTTTGAAGATAATACGAGGTATACATAACATTCCGCAATGAATATTATATCTTATTACGAAGCATAGAAATGAGATGCGGCATCTCGTTTTAAGAAGCATTAGAACACTATTATTACGACACGTAGATATCTGCAAACGCTATTTCCTAGCATGGAAGCGTCGCATTTACATTCTTGTCATATGAATACGAAGTATACATGACACTTCGCAATGAATATTATATCTTATCATGAAACATAGATGTGAGATGCGATATCGCGTTCTAAGAAGCATTAGAACTCCATTGCTGCGATACGTAGACATCTGCAGATGCTATTTCCTAGCATGTAAGTGTCGCACTTACATCCTTTTGAAGTGAATACGAAGTATACATGACACTTCGCAATGAATATTATATCTTATCGTGAAATATAGAAGTGAGATGCGATATCGCGTTCTAAGAAGCATTAGAACTCTATTGCTACGATACGTAGACATCTGCAAACGCTATTTCCTAGCATGGAAGTGACTTATTTACGTTCTTTTGAAGTGAATACGAGGTATACATGACACATCGCAATGATTATTATATCTTATCATGAAACATAGAAATGAGGTGCGGCATCTCGTTTTAAGAAGCATTAGAACACTATTGTTACGACACGTAGACATCTGCAAACGCTATTTCCTAGCATGGAAGCGTCGCATTTACATTCTTGTCATGTGAATACGAAGTATACATGACACTTCGCAATGAATATTATATCTTACCATGAAACATAGAAGTGGGATGCGATATCGCGTTCTAAGAGGCATTAGAACTCTATTGCTACGATACGTAGACATCTGCAAACGCTATTTCCTAGCATGGAAGTGACTTATTTACGTTCTTTTGAAGTGAATACGAGGTATACATGACACTTCGCAATGAATATTATATCTTATCATGAAACATAGAAGTGAGATGCGATATCGCGTTCTAAGAAGCATTAGAAATCTATTGCTACGATACGTAGACATATGGAAACGTTATTCCCTAGCATGGAAGTGTCGCATTTACATTCTTTTGAAGTGAATACGAGATATACATGACACTTCCCAATGAATATTATATGTTATCATGAAACATTGGAGTGAGATGCGATATCGCGTTTTAAGAAGCATTAGAACTCTATTGCTACGATACCTAGACATCTGCAAACGCTATTTCCTAGCATGGATGTGTCGCATTTACATTCTTTTGAAGTGAATACGATGTGTACATAACACTTCGCAATGAATATTTTATCTTATCGTGAAACATAGAAGTGAGATGTGATATCGCGTTTTAAGAAGCATTAGAAATCTATTGCTACGATACGTAGACATCTGCAAACGCTATTTCCTAGCATGGAAGTGTCGCATTTACATTCTTTTGTAGTGAATACGAAGTATACATGACACTTCGCAATGAATATTATATCTTATCATGAAACATAGAAATGAAATACGACTTCTCATTTTAAGAAGCATTAGAACTCCATTGCTACGATACGTAGACATCTGCAAATGCTATTTCCTAGCATGTAAGTGTCGCATTTACATTCTTTTGAAGTGAATACGAGGTATACATGACACTTCGCAATGAATATTATATCTTATCATGAAACATGGAAGTGAGATGCGATATCGCGTTCTAAGAAGCTTTAGGACTCTCTTGCTACGATACGTAGAAATCTGCAAACCGTATTTCCTAGCAAGGAAGTGTCGCATTTACATTCATTTGAAGTGAATACGAGGTATACATAATACTCTACAATGATTATTATATCTTACCAAGAAACATAGAAATGAAATGCGACATCTCGTTTTATAAAGCATTAGAATTCTATTGCTGCGATACGTAGACATCTGCAAGCCCTATTTCCTAGCAAGGAAGTGTCGCATTTACATTCATTTGAAGTGAATACGAGGTACACATAATACTCTACAATGAATATTATATCTTACCAAGAAACATAGACATGAAATGCGACATCTCGTTTTATAAAGCATTAGAATTCTATTGCTGCGATACGTAGACATCTGCAAACGCTATTTCCTAGCATGTAAGTGTCGCATTTACATTCTCTTGAAGTGAATACGAGGTATACATGACACATCGCAATGAATATTATATCTTATCATGAAACAAAGGTGTGAGATGCGATATCGCGTTCTAAGAAGCATTAGAACTCTATTGCTACGATACGTAGACATCTGCAAACGCTATTTCCTAGCATGGAAGTGACTTATTTACGTTCTTTTGAAGTGAATACGAGGTATACATGACACTTCGCAATGAATATTATATCTTATCATGAAACATAGAAGTGAGATGCGATATCGCGTTCTAAGAAGCATTAGAAATCTATTGCTACGATGCGTAGACATATGGAAACGTTATTCCCTAGCATGGAAGTGTCGCATTTACATTCTTTTGAAGTGAATACGAGATATACATGACACTTCGCAATGAATATTATATGTTATCATGAAACATTGGAGTGAGATGCGATATCGCGTTTTAAGAAGCATTAGAACTCTATTGCTACGATACCTAGACATCTGCAAACGCTATTTCCTAGCATGGATGTGTCGCATTTACATTCTTTTGAAGTGAATACGATGTGTACATAACACTTCGAAATGAATATTTTATCTTATCATGAAACATAGGAGTGAGATGCGATATCGCGTTTTAAGAAGCATTTGAAATCTATTGCTACGATACGTAGACATTTGCAAACGCTATTTCCTAGCATGGAAGTGTCGCATTTACATTCTTTTGTAGTGAATACGAAGTATACATGACACTTCGCAATGAATATTATATCTTATCATGAAACATAGAAGTGAGATGCGATATCGCGTTTTAGGAAGCATTAGAACTCTATTGCTACGATATGTAGACATCTGCAAACGCTACTTCCTAGCATGGAAGTGTCGCATTTACATTCTTTTGAAGTGAATACGAGATATACATGACACTCCGCAATGAATATTATATCTTATCATGATACATAGGAATGAGGGGCTATATCGCGTTTTGAGAAGCATTAGAACTCTATTGCTAATATACGTAGACATCTGCAAGCAATATTTCCTAGCAAGGAAATGTCGCACTTACATTCCATTGAAGTCTATACGAGGTATACATAACATTACACAATGAATATTATATCTTATTACGAAACATAGAAATGAAATACGACATCTCGTTTTAAGAAGCATTAGTACTCTATTGCTGTGATGCGTAGACATCTGCAAAGGCTATTTCCAAGCATGGAAGGGTCGCATTTACATTCTTTTGTAGTGAATACGAGGTATACATAACACTCCATAATGAATATTATATCTTATCATGAAACATAGAAATGAAATACGACTTCTCATTTTAAGAAGCATTAGAACTCTATTGCTACGATACGTAGACATCTGCAAACGCTATTTCCTAGCATGGAAGTGCCGCATTTACATTCTTTTGAAGATAATACGAGGTATACATAACATTCCGCAATGAATATTATATCTTATTACGAAGCATAGAAATGAAATACGACTTCTCGTTTTAAGAAGCATTAGAACTCTATTGCTACGATACGTAGACATCTGCAAACAATATTTCCTAGCAAGGAAGTGTCGCATTTACATTCTTTTGAAGTGAATACGAGGTATACATAACATTCCGCAATGAATATTATATCTTATCACGAAACATGGAAATGAGATGCGACATCTCGTATTAAGAAGCATTAGAACTCTATTGCTACGATACGTAGACATCTGCAAACGCTATTTCCTAGCATGGAAGTGTCGCATTTACATTCTTTTGAAGATAATACGAGGTATACATAACATTCCGCAATGAATACTATATCTTATTACGAAGCATAGAAATGAAATACGACTTCTCGTTTTAAGAAGCATTAGAACTCTATTGCTACGATACGTAGACATCTGCAAACAATATTTCCTAGCAAGGAAGTGTCGCATTTACATTCTTTTGAAGTGAATACGAGGTATACATAACATTCCGCAATGAATATTATATCTTATCACGAAACATAGAAATGAGATGCGACATCTCGTATTAAGAAGCATTAGAACTCTATTGCTACGATACGTAGACATCTGCAAACGCTATTTCCTAGCATGGAAGTGTCGCATTTACATTCTTCTGATGTGAATACGAGATATACATGACACTTCGCAATGAATATTATATCTTATCATGAAACATAGAAATGGGATGCGATATCGCTATTTAAGAAACATTAGAACTCTATTGCTTCGATACGTAGACATCTGGGAACGCTATTTCCTTGAAAGGAAGTGGCGCATTTACAATCATTTGAAGTGAATATGAGGTATACATAACACTCTACCATGTATATTATGTCTTATCACGAAACATAGAAATGAAATGTGACATCTCGTTTTAAGAAGCATTAGAACTCTGTTGCTACGACACGTGGACATCTGCAAACGCTATTTCCTAGCATGTATGTGTCGCATCTTCATTCTTTTGAAGTGAATACGAGGTATACATTACACATCGCAATGATTATTATATCTTATCATGAAACATAGATGTGAGATGCGATATCGCGATTTAAGAAGCATTAGAACTCCATTGCTACGATACGTAGACATCTGCAAACAATATTTCCTAGCATGGAAGTGTCGCATTTACATTCTTTTGAAGTGAATACGAGGTATACATGACACTCCATAATGAATATTATATCTTAACATGAAGCATAGCAGTGAGATGCGATATCGCGTTTTAAGAAGCATTAGAACTCTATTGCTACGATACGTAGACATCTGCAAACGCTATTTCCTAGCATGGAAGTGTCGCATCTACATTCTTTTGAAGATAATACGAGGTATACATAACATTTCGCAATGAATATTATACCTTATCATGAAACATATAAGAGAGATGCGATATCGCGTTTTAGGAAGCATTAGAACTCTACTGCTACGATACGTAGACATCTGCAAAGGCTATTTCCTAGCATGGAAGGGTCGCATTTACATTCTTTTGAAGTGAGTACGAGGTATACATGACACTTCGCAATGAATATTATATCTGAACATGAAACATAGAAGTGAGATGCAACATCTCGTTTTAAGAAGCATTAGAACTCTATTGCTACGATACGTAGGCATCTGCAAACGCTATTCCCTAGCATGGAAGTGTCGCATTTACATTCTTTTGATGTGAATACGAGATATACATGACACTTCGCAATGGATACTATATCTTATCATGAAATATAGAAGTGAGATGCGAGTTCGCGTTTTAGGAAGCATTAGAACTCTATTGCTACGATACGTAGACATCTGCAAACGCTATTTCCTAGCATGGATGTGTCGCATTTACATTCTTTTGAAGTGAATACGATGTGTACATAACACTTCGCAATGAATATTTTATCTTATCATGAAACATAGGAGTGAGATGCGATATCGCGTTTTAAGAAGCATTTGAAATCTATTGCTACGATACGTAGACATCTGCAAACGCTATTTCCTAGCATGGAAGTGTCGCATTTACATTCTTTTGTAGTGAATACGAAGTATACATGACACTTCGCAATGAATATTATTTCTTATCATGAAACATAGAAGTGAGTTGCGATATCGCGTTTTAGGAAGCATTAGAACTCTATTGCTACGATATGTAGACATCTGCAAACGCTACTTCCTAGCATGGAAGTGTCGCATTTACATTCTTCTGATGTGAATACGAGATATACATGACACTTCGCAATGCATATTATATCTTATCATGAAACATAGAAATGGGATGCGATATCGCTATTTAAGAAACATTAGAACTCTATTGCTTCGATACGTAGACATCTGGGAACGCTAGTTCCTTGAAAGGAAGTGGCGCATTTACATTCATTTGAAGTGAATACGCGGTATACATAACACTCTACAATGAATATTATATCTTACCACGAAATATAGATATGAAATGCGACATCTCGTTTTAAGAAGCATTAGA
This sequence comes from Xylocopa sonorina, assembly GCF_050948175.1. Taxonomy (NCBI): domain Eukaryota; kingdom Metazoa; phylum Arthropoda; class Insecta; order Hymenoptera; family Apidae; genus Xylocopa; species Xylocopa sonorina. The sequence goes on from NW_027490345.1 coordinate 384,522, forward strand.
ACTCTATTGCTGCGATACGTATACATCTGCAAACGGTATTTCCTAGCATGTAAGTGTCGCATTTACATTCCTTTGAAGTTTATACGAGATATACATGACTCTTCGCAATGAATATTATATCTTATCTCGAAACATAGATTTGAGATGCGATATCGCGATTTAAGAAGCACTAGATCTCTATTGCTACGATGCGTAGACATCTGCAAATGTTATTTCCTAGCAAGGAAGTGTCGCATTTACATTCTTTTGACGTGAATACGAGGTAAACATAACATTCCACAATGAAAATTACACCATATTAATAGAACTCTATTGCTACGATACGTAGACATCTGCAAACCCTATTTCCTAGCATGGAAGTGTCGCATTTTCATTCATTTGAAGTGTATGCGTGGTATACATGACACTTCGCATTGAATATTATATCTTATCATGAAATTTAGAAGTGGGATGCGATATGGCATTTTAAGAATCATTAGAACTCTATTGTTTCGACACGTAGTCATCTGAAAACGCTATTTCCTAGCAAGGAAGTGCCGCATTTACATTCTTCTGAAGTGACTACAAGGTATACATAACACTCCATAATGAATATTATATCTTAACATGAAACATAGCAGTGAGATGCGATATCGCGTTTTAAGAAGTATTAGAACTCTATTGCTACGATACGTAGAAATCTGCAAACGCTATTTCCTAGCAAGGAAGTGTCGCATTTACATTCTTTTGAAGTGAATACGAGGTATACATGACACTTCGCAATGAATATTATATCTTATCATGAAACGTAGGAGTGAGATGCGATATGGCATTTTAAGAATCATTAGAACTCTATTGTTTCGACACGTAGTCATCTGAAAACGCTATTTCCTAGCAAGGAAGTGTCGCATTTACATTCTTTTGAAGTGACTACAAGGTATACATAACACTCCATAATGAATATTATATCTTAACATGAAACATAGCAGTGAGATGCGATATCGCGTTTTAAGAAGTATTAGAACTCTATTGCTACGATACGTAGACATCTGCAAACGCTATTTCCTAGCATGGAAGTGTCGCATCTACATTCTTTTGAAGTGAATACGAGGTATACATAACATTCCGCAATGAATATTATATCTTATTACGAAGCATAGAAATGAAATACGACTTCTCGTTTTAAGAAGCACTAGATCTCTATTGCTACGATGCGTAGACATCTGCAAATGTTATTTCCTAGCAAGGAAGTGTCGCATTTACATTCTTTTGACGTGAATACGAGGTAAACATAACATTCCACAATGAAAAGTACACCATATTACGAAATATAGAAATGAAATGCGACTTCTCATTTTAAGAAGCATTAGAACTCTATTGCTACGATACGTAGACATCTGCAAACCCTATTTCCTAGCATGGAAGTGTCGCATTTTCATTCATTTGAAGTGTATGCGTGGTATACATGACACTTCGCATTGAATATTATATCTTATCATGAAATATAGAAGTGAGATGCGATATGGCATTTTAAGAATCATTAGAACTCTATTGTTTCGACACGTAGTCATCTGAAAACGCTATTTCCTAGCAAGGAAGTGTCGCATTTACATTCTTTTGAAGTGACTACAAGGTATACATAACACTCCATAATGAATATTATATCTTAACATGAAACATAGCAGTGAGATGCGATATCGCGTTTTAAGAAGTATTAGAACTCTATTGCTACGATACGTAGACATCTGCAAACGCTATTTCCTAGCATGGAAGTGTCGCATCTACATTCTTTTGAAGTGAATACGAGGTATACATAACATTCCGCAATGAATATTATATCTTATTACGAAGCATAGAAATGAAATACGAATTCTCGTTTTAAGAAGCATTAGAACTCTATTGCTACGATACGTAGACATCTCCAAACAATATTTCCTAGCAAGGAAGTGTCGCATTTACATTCTTTTGAAGTGAATACGAGGTATACATGACACTTCGCAATGAATATTATATCTTATCATGAAACGTAGGAGTGAGATGCGATATGGCATTTTAAGAATCATTAGAACTCTATTGTTTCGACACGTAGTCATCTGAAAACGCTATTTCCTAGCAAGGAAGTGTCGCATTTACATTCTTTTGAAGTGACTACAAGGTATACATAACACTCCATAATGAATATTATATCTTAACATGAAACATAGCAGTGAGATGCGATATCGCGTTTTAGGAAGCATTAGAACTCTACTGCTACGATACGTAGACATCTGCAAAGGCTATTTCCTAGCATGGAAGTGTCGCATTTACATTCTTCTGATGTGAATACGAGATATACATGACACTTCGCAATGAATATTATATCTTATCATGAAACATAGAAATGGGATGCGATATCGCTATTTAAGAAACATTAGAACTCTAATGCTTCGATACGTAGACATCTGGGAACGCTATTTCCTTGAAAGGAAGTGGCGCATTTACAATCATTTGAAGTGAATACGAGGTATACATAACACTCTACCATGTATATTATATCTTATCACGAAACATAGAAATGAAATGTGACATCTCGTTTTAAGAAGCATTAGGACTCTATTGCTACGATACGTGGACATCTGCAAACGCTATTTCCTCCATGTAAGTGTCGCATTTACATTCTTTTGAAGTGAATACGAGGTATACATGACACATCGCAATGATTATTATATCTTATCATGAAACATAGATGTGAGATGCGATATCGCGATTTAAGAAGCATTAGAACTCTATTGCTACGATACGTAGACATCTGCAAACAATATTTCCTAGCATGGAAGTGTCGCATTTACATTCTTTTGAAGTGAATACGAGGTATACATGACACTTCGCAATGAATATTATATCTTATCATGAAACATAGGAGTGAGATGCGATATGGCATTTTAAGAATTATTAGAACTCTATTGCTACGATACGTAGACATCTGCAAACCCTATTTCCTAGCATGGAAGTGCCGCATTTTCATTCATTTGAAGTATATGCGTGGTATACATGACACTTCGCATTGAATATTATGTCTTATTAGGAAACATAGGAATGAGATGCGATATCGCGTTTTAGGAAGCGTTAGGACTATATTGCTACGATACGTAGACATCTGCAAAGGCTATTTCCTAGCATGGAAGGGTCGCATTTACATTCTTTTGAAGTGAGTACGAGGTATACATGACACTTCGCAATGAATATTATATCTGAACATGAAACATAGAAGTGAGATGCAACATCTCGTTTTAAGAAGCATTAGAACTCTATTGCTACGATACGTAGGCATCTGCAAACGCTATTCCCTAGCATGGAAGTGTCGCATTTACATTCTTTTGAAGTGAATACGAGATATACATGACACTTCGCAATGGATACTATATCTTATCATGAAATATAGAAGTGAGATGCGATATCGCGTTTTAGGAAGCATTAGAACTCTATTGCTACGATACGTAGACATCTGCAAACGCTATTTCCTAGCAAGGAAGTGTCGCATTTACATTCTTTTGAAGTGAATACGAGGTATACATAACATTCCGCAATGAATATTATATCTCATAACGAAACATAGAAATGAGATGCGACTTCTCATTTTAAGAAGCATTAGAACTCTATTGCTACGATACGTAGACATCTGCAAACCCTATTTCCTAGCATGGAAGTGTCGCATTTTCATTCATTTGAAGTATATGCGTGGTATACATGACACTTCGCATTGAATATTATGTCTTATTAGGAAACATAGGAATGAGATGCGATATCGCGTTTTAGGAAGCGTTAGGACTCTATTGCTACGATACGTAGACACCTGCAAACGCTATTTCCTAGCAAGGAAGTGTCGCATTTACATTCTTTTGAAGTGAATACGAGGTATACATGACACTTCGCAATGAATATTATATCTTATCATGAAACGTAGGAGTGAGATGCGATATGGCATTTTAAGAATCATTAGAACTCTATTGTTTCGACACGTAGTCATCTGAAAACGCTATTTCCTAGCAAGGAAGTGTCGCATTTACATTCTTTTGAAGTGACTACAAGGTATACATAACACTCCATAATGAATATTATATCTTAACATGAAACATAGCAGTGAGATGCGATATCGCATTTTAAGAAGTATTAGAACTCTATTGCTACGACACGTAGACATCTGCAAACGCTATTTCCTAGCATGGAAGTGTCGCATCTACATTCTTTTGAAGTGAATACGAGGTATACATAACATTCCGCAATGAATATTATATCTTATTACGAAGCATAGAAATGAAATACGACTTATCGTTTTAAGAATATTAGAACTCTATTGCTACGATACGTAGACATCTGCAAACAATATTTCCTAGCAAGGAAGTGTCGCATTTACATTCTTTTGAAGTGAATACGAGGTATACATGACACTTCGCAATGAATATTATATCTTATCATGAAACGTAGGAGTGAGATGCGATATGGCATTTTAAGAATCATTAGAACTCTATTGTTTCGACACGTAGTCATCTGAAAACGCTATTTCCTAGCAAGGAAGTGTCGCATTTACATTCTTTTGAAGTGACTACAAGGTATACATAACACTCCATAATGAATATTATATCTTAACATGAAACATAGCAGTGAGATGCGATATCGCGTTTTAAGAAGCATTAGAACTCTATTGCTACGATACGTAGACATCTGCAAACGCTATTTCCTAGCATGGAAGTGTCGCATCTACATTCTTTTGAAGATAATACGAGGTATACATAACATTCCGCAATGAATATTATACCTTATCATGAAACATATAAGTGAGATGCGATATCGCGTTTTAGGAAGCATTAGAACTCTACTGCTACGATACGTAGACATCTGCAAAGGCTATTTCCTAGCATGGAAGGGTCGCATTTACATTCTTTTGAAGTGAGTACGAGGTATACATGACACTTCGCAATGAATATTATATCTGAACATGAAACATAGAAGTGAGATGCAACATCTCGTTTCAAGAAGCATTAGAACTCTATTGCTACGATACGTAGGCATCTGCAAACGCTATTCCCTAGCATGAAAGTGTCGCATTTACATTCTTTTGAAGTGAATACGAGATATACATGACACTTCGCAATGGATACTATATCTTATCATGAAATATAGAAGTGAGATGCGATATCGCGTTTTAGGAAGCATTAGAACTCTATTGCTACGATACGTAGACATCTGCAAATGTTATTTCCTAGCAAGGAAGTGTCGCATTTACATTCTTTTGACGTGAATACGAGGTAAACATAACATTCCGCAATGAAAATTACACCTTATTACGAAATATAGAAATGAAATGCGACTTCTCATTTTAAGAAGCATTAGAACTCTATTGCTACGATACGTAGACATCTGCAAACCCTATTTCCTAGCATGGAAGTGCCGCATTTACATTCTTTTGAAGTGAATACGAGGTATACATGACACTTCGCAATGAATATTATATCTTATCATGAAACATAGGAGTGAGATGCGATATGGCATTTTAAGAATCATTAGAGCTCTATTGTTCCGACACGTAGTCATCTGGAAACGCTATTTCCTAGCAAGGAAGTGTCGCATTTGCATTCTTTTGAAGTGACTACGGGGTATACATAACACTCCATAATGAATATTATATCTTAACATGAAACATAGCAGTGAGATGCGATATCGCGTTTTAAGAAGCATTAGAACTCTATTGCTACGATACGTAGACATCTGCAAACGCTACTTCCTAGCTTGGAAGTGTCGCATCTACATTCTTTCGAAGATAATACGAGGTATACATAACATTCCGCAATGAATATTATACCTTATCATGAAACATATAAGAGAGATGCGATATCGCGTTTTAGGAAGCATTAGAACTCTACTGCTACGATACGTAGACATCTGCAAAGGCAATTTCCTAGCATGGAAGGGTCGCATTTACATTCTTTTGAAGTGAGTACGAGGTATACATGACACTTCGCAATGAATATTATATCTGAACATGAAACATAGAAGTGAGATGCAACATCTCGTTTTAAGAAGCATTAGAACTCTATTGCTACGATACGTAGGCATCTGCAAACGCTATTCCCTAGCATGGAAGTGTCGCATTTACATTCTTTTGAAGTGAATACGAGATATACATGACACTTCGCAATGGATACTATATCTTATCATGAAATATAGAAGTGAGATTCGATATCGCGTTTTAGGAAGCATTAGAACTCTATTGCTACGATACGTAGACATCTGCAAACGCTATTTCCTAGCAAGGAAGTGTCGCATTTACATTCTTTTGAAGTGAATACGAGGTATACATAACATTCCGCAATGAATATTATATCTTATCATGAAACATAGAAATGGGATGCGATATCGCTATTTAAGAAACATTAGAACTCTATTGCTTCGATACGTAGACATCTGGGAACGCTAGTTCCTTGAAAGGAAGTGGCTCATTTACATTTATTTGAAGTGAATACGCGGTATACATAACACTCTACAATGAATATTATATCTTACCACGAAATATAGATATGAAATGCGACATCTCGTTTTAAGAAGCATTAGAACTCTATTGCTGCGATACGTATACATCTGCAAACGGTATTTCCTAGCATGTAAGTGTCGCATTTACATTCCTTTGAAGTTAATACGAGGTATACATGACTCTTCGCAATGAATATTATATCTTATCTCGAAACATAGATGTGAGATGCCATATCGCGATTTAAGAAGCACTAGAACTCTATTGCTACGATGCGTAGACACCTGCAAACGCTATTTCCTAGCAAGGAAGTGTCCCATTTACATTCTTTTGAAGTGAATACGAGGTATACATGACACTTCGCAATGAATATTATATCTGAACATGAAACATAGAAGTGAGATGCAACATCTCGTTTTAAGAAGCATTAGAACTCTATTGCTACGATACGTAGGCATCTGCAAACGCTATTCCCTAGCATGGAAGTGTCGCATTTACATTCTTTTGAAGTGAATACGAGATATACATGACACTTCGCAATGGATACTATATCTTATCATGAAATATAGAAGTGAGATGCGATATCGCGTTTTAGGAAGCATTAGAACTCTATTGCTACGATACGTAGGCATCTGCAAACGCTATTTCCTAGCAAGGAAGTGTCGCATTTACATTCTTTTGAAGTGAATACGAGGTATACATAACATTCCGCAATGAATATTATATCTCATAACGAAGCATAGAAATGAGATGCGACATCTCGTATTAAGAAGCATTAGAACTCTATTGCTACGATACGTAGACATCTGCAAACGCAATTTCCTAGCATGGAAGTGTCGCATTTACATTCTTCTGATGTGAATACGAGATATACATGACACTTCGCAATGCATATTATATCTTATCATGAAACATAAAAATGGGATGCGATATCGCTATTTAAGAAACATTAGAACTCTATTGCTTCGATACGTAGACATCTGGGAACGCTAGTTCCTTGAAAGGAAGTGGCTCATTTACATTCATTTGAAGTGAATACGCGGTATACATAACACTCTACAATGAATATTATATCTTACCACGAAATATAGATATGAAATGCGACATCTCGTTTTAAGAAGCATTAGAACTCTATTGCTGCGATACGTATACATCTGCAAACGGTATTTCCTAGCATGTAAGTGTCGCATTTACATTCCTTTGAAGTTAATACGAGGTATACATGACTCTTCGCAATGAATATTATATCTTATCTCGAAACATAGATGTGAGATGCGATATCGCGATTTAAGTCGCATTAGAACTCTATTGCTACGATGCGTAGACATCTGCAAATGTTATTTCCTAGCAAGGAAGTGTCGCATTTACATTCTTTTGACGTGAATACGAGGTAAACATAACATTCCACAATGAAAATTACACCATATTACGAAATATAGAAATGAAATGCGACTTCTCATTTTAAGAAGCATTTGAACTCTATTGCTACGATACGTAGACATCTGCAAACCCTATTTCCTAGCATGGAAGTGTCGCATTTTCATTCATTTGCAGTATATGCGTGGTATACATGACACTTCGCATTGAATATTATGTCTTATTAGGGAACATAGGAATGAGATGCGATATCGCGTTTTAGGAAGCGTTAGGACTCTATTGCTACGATACGTAGACACCTGCAAACGCTATTTCCTAGCAAGGAAGTGTCGCATTTACATTCTTTTGAAGTGAATACGAGGTATACATGACACTTCGCAATGAATATTATATCTTATCATGAAACGTAGGAGTGAGATGCGATATGGCATTTTAAGAATCATTAGAACTCTATTGTTTCGACACGTAGTCAACTGAAAACGCTATTTCCTAGCATGGAAGTTTCGCATTTACATTCTTTTGAAGTGAATACGAGATATACATGACACTTCGCAATGGATACTATATCTTATCATGAAACATAGAAGTGAGAAGCGATGTCGCGTTCTAAGAAGCATTAGAACTCTATTGCTACGATACGTAGGCATCTGCAAACGCTATTTCCTAGCATGGAAGTGTCGCATTTACATTCTTTTGAAGTGAATACGAGGTATACATAACATTCCACAATGAATATTATATCTTATTACGAAACATAGAAATGAAATACGACTTCTCATTTTATGAAGCATTGGAATTCTATTGCTCCGATACGTAGACATCTGCAAACGCTATTTCCTAGCATGGAAGTGCCGCATTTACATTCTTTTGAAGATAATACGAGGTTTACATAACCCTACGCAATGAATATTATATCTTATCTCGAAACATAGAAGTGAGATGCGATATCGCGATTTATGGAGCACTAGAACTCTATTGCTGCGATGCGTAGACATCTGCAAATGTTATTTCCTAGCAAGGAAGTGTCGCATTTACATTCTTTTGAAGTGAGTACGAGGTATACATGACACTTCGCAATGAATATTATATCTGAACATGAAACATAGAAGTGAGATGCAACATCTCGTTTTAAGAAGCATTAGAACTCTATTGCTACGATACGTAGGCATCTGCAAACGCTATTCCCTAGCATGGAAGTGTCGCATTTACATTCTTTTGAAGTGAATACGAGATATACATGACACTTCGCAATGGATACTATATCTTATCATGAAATATAGAAGTGAGATGCGATATCGCGTTTTAGGAAGCATTAGAACTCTATTGCTACGATACGTAGGCATCTGCAAACGCTATTTCCTAGCAAGGAAGTGTCGCATTTACATTCTTTTGAAGTGAATACGAGGTATACATAACATTCCGCAATGAATATTATATCTCATAACGAAGCATAGAAATGAGATGCGACATCTCGTATTAAGAAGCATTAGAACTCTATTGCTACGATACGTAGACATCTGCAAACGCAATTTCCTAGCATGGAAGTGTCGCATTTACATTCTTCTGATGTGAATACGAGATATACATGACACTTCGCAATGCATATTATATCTTATCATGAAACATAAAAATGGGATGCGATATCGCTATTTAAGAAACATTAGAACTCTATTGCTTCGATACGTAGACATCTGGGAACGCTAGTTCCTTGAAAGGAAGTGGCTCATTTACATTCATTTGAAGTGAATACGCGGTATACATAACACTCTACAATGAATATTATATCTTACCACGAAATATAGATATGAAATGCGACATCTCGTTTTAAGAAGCATTAGAACTCTATTGCTGCGATACGTATACATCTGCAAACGGTATTTCCTAGCATGTAAGTGTCGCATTTACATTCCTTTGAAGTTAATACGAGGTATACATGACTCTTCGCAATGAATATTATATCTTATCTCGAAACATAGATGTGAGATGCGATATCGCGATTTAAGTCGCATTAGAACTCTATTGCTACGATGCGTAGACATCTGCAAATGTTATTTCCTAGCAAGGAAGTGTCGCATTTACATTCTTTTGACGTGAATACGAGGTAAACATAACATTCCACAATGAAAATTACACCATATTACGAAATATAGAAATGAAATGCGACTTCTCATTTTAAGAAGCATTTGAACTCTATTGCTACGATACGTAGACATCTGCAAACCCTATTTCCTAGCATGGAAGTGTCGCATTTTCATTCATTTGCAGTATATGCGTGGTATACATGACACTTCGCATTGAATATTATGTCTTATTAGGGAACATAGGAATGAGATGCGATATCGCGTTTTAGGAAGCGTTAGGACTCTATTGCTACGATACGTAGACACCTGCAAACGCTATTTCCTAGCAAGGAAGTGTCGCATTTACATTCTTTTGAAGTGAATACGAGGTATACATGACACTTCGCAATGAATATTATATCTTATCATGAAACGTAGGAGTGAGATGCGATATGGCATTTTAAGAATCATTAGAACTCTATTGTTTCGACACGTAGTCAACTGAAAACGCTATTTCCTAGCATGGAAGTTTCGCATTTACATTCTTTTGAAGTGAATACGAGATATACATGACACTTCGCAATGGATACTATATCTTATCATGAAACATAGAAGTGAGATGCGATATCGCGTTTTAGGAAGCATTAGAACCCTATTGCTACGATGCGTAGACATCCGCAATCGTTATTTCCTAGCAAGAAAGTGTCGCATTTACATTCTTTTGAAGTTAATACGAGGTATACATGACACTTCGCAATGAATATGTTATATCTTATCATGAAACTTAGAAGTGAGATGCGATATCGCGTTTTAAGAAGCATTAGAACTCTATTGCTGCGATACGTAGACATATGGAAACGCTATTCCCTAGCATGGAAGTGTCGCATTTACATTCTTTTGAAGTGCATACGAGATATTCATGACACTTCGCAATGGATACTATACCTTATCATGAAATATAGAAGTGAGATGCGATATCGCGTTTTAGGAAGCATTAGAAATCTATTGCTACGTTGCTTAGACATCTATAAATGTTATTTCCTAGCAAGGAAGTGTCGCATTTACATTCTTTTGAAGTGAATACGAGGTGTACATAACACTTCGCAATGAATATTATATCTTATCATGAAACATAGAAGTGAGAAGCGATGTCGCGTTCTAAGAAGCATTAGAACTCTATTGCTACGATACGTAGACATCTGCAAACGCTATTTCCTAGCATGGAAGTGTCGCATTTACATTCTTTTGTAGTGAATACGAAGTATACATAACACTTCGCAATGAATATTATATCTTATCATGAAACATAGAAGTGAGAAGCGATGTCGCGTTCTAAGAAGCATTAGAACTCTATTGCTACGATACGTAGACATCTGCAAACGCTATTTCCTAGCATGGAAGTGTCGCATTTACATTCTTTTGTAGTGAATACGAAGTATACATGACACTTCGCAATGAATATTATATCTTATCATGAAACATAGAAGTGAAATGCGATATCGCGTTTTAGGAAGCATTAGAACTCTATTGCTACGATATGTAGACATCTGCAAACTCTACTTCCTAGCATGGAAGTGTCGCATTTACATTCTTTTGAAGTGAATACGAGATATACATGACACTTCGCAATGAATATTATATCTTATCATGAAACATAGAAGTGAGATGCGATATCGCGTTTTAAGAAGCATTAGAACTCTATTGCTACGGTACGTAGACATCTGCAAACGCTATTTCCTAGCATGCAAGTGTCGCATTTACATTCTTTTCAAGTGAATACGACGTATACATGACACTTCGCAATGAATATTACATCTTATCATGAAACATAGCAGTGAGATGCGATATCGCGTTTTAAGAAGCATTAGAACTCTACTGCTACGGTACGTAAACATCTGCAAACGCTATTACCTAGCATGGAAATGCCGCATTTACATTCTTTTGAAGTTAATACGAGGTATACATGACACTTCGCAATGGATACTATATCTTATCATGAAACATAGAAGTGAGATGCGATATCGCGTTTTAGGAAGCATTAGAACTCTGTTGCTACGATGCGTAGACATCTGCAATCGTTAATTCCTAGCAAGAAAGTGTCGCATTTACATTCTTTTGAAGTGAATACGAGGTATACATAACATTCCACAATGAATATTATATCTTATTACGAAACATAGAAATGAAATACGACTTCTCATTTTATGAAGCATTGGAATTCTATTGCTCCGATACGTAGACATCTGCAAACGCTATTTCCTAGCATGGAAGTGCCGCATTTACATTCTTTTGAAGATAATACGAGGTTTACATAACCCTACGCAATGAATATTATATCTTATCTCGAAACATAGAAGTGAGATGCGATATCGCGATTTATGGAGCACTAGAACTCTATTGCTGCGATGCGTAGACATCTGCAAATGTTATTTCCTAGCAAGGAAGTGTCGCATTTACATTCTTTTGAAGTGAATACGAGGTATACATAACAATCCACAATGAATATTATATCTTATCACGAAACATAGAAATGAAATGCGACATCTCGTTTTAAGTAGCATTAGAACTCTATTGCTACGATACGTAGGCATCTGCAAACGCTATATCCTAGCATGGAAGTGTCGCATGTACATTCTTTGAAGTGAATACGAGGTATACATAACACTCCACAATGAATATTATACCTTATCACAAAACATAGAAATGAAATGCGACATCTCATTTTAAGAAGCATTAGAACTCTATTGCTATGATACGTAGACATCTGCAAACGCTATTTCCTAGCATGGAAGGGTCGCATTTACATTCTTATGAAGCGAATACGAGGTATACATAACACTCCATAATGAATATTATATCTTGTAATGAAACATAGCAGTGAGATGCGACATCTCCTTTAAGAAGCATTAGAACTCTATTGCTACGATACGTAGACATCTGCAAACGCTATTTCCTAGCATGGAAGTGTCGCATGTACATTCTTTGAAGTGAATACGAGGTATACATAACACTCCACAATGAATATTATACCTTATCACAAAACATAGAAATGAAATGCGACATCTCATTTTAAGAAGCATTAGAACTCTATTGCTATGATACGTAGACATCTGCAAACGCTATTTCCTAGCATGGAAGGGTCGCATTTACATTCTTATGAAGCGAATACGAGGTATACATAACACTCCATAATGAATATTATATCTTGTAATGAAACATTGCAGTGAGATGCGACATCTCCTTTAAGAAGCATTAGAACTCTATTGCTACGATACGTAGACATCTGCAAATGCTATTTCCTAGCAAGGATGTGTTGCATTTACATTCCGTTGAGGTGAATACGAGGTATACATAACACTCCACAATACATATTATATCTTATCACGAAACATAGAAATGAGGAGCGATTTCGCGTCTTAAGAAGCATTAGAACTCTATTGCATCGGTACGTAGACATCTGCAAACGCTATTTCCTAGGAAGGAAGTATCGCATTTACATTCATTTGAAGTGTAGGCGAGATATACATAACACTGCACAATGAATATTATATCTTATCATGAAACATAGAAATGAGATGCGATATCGCGTTTTAAGAAACGTTAGAACTCTGTTGCTTCGATACAGAGATATCTGGGAACGTAATTTCCTAGAAAGGAAGTGTCGCATTTACATTCTCTTGAGAGGAATACGATGTATACATGACACTTCGCAATGAATATTATATCTTATGATGAAACATAGAAATGAGATGCGATATGGCGATTCAAGAAGCATTAGAACTCTGTTTCGTCGATTCGTAGATATCTGCAAACCTTATTTCCTAGCAAGGAAGTGTCGCATTTACATTCTTTTGAAGTGAATTCGAGGTGTCACGTCTGGCGAAACTATTTTCCGTTGCTCCGGAGGCTTTACGACACGATCCTATTTTTCGGTAATTCGGTCCGCGGGAACGCGTTAAGACCGGGTCCGACAATTTCGGCTGACGCGACACTAGCGAAAACACTCGCGATAATAAGGGAATGACCCTACCTTTCGATGACTTCTCTCTCGATTTGTACGTAGAAACGGCGTGGAGGATCGTTCGCTGGGATCGTAGCGGATTTCGTCCTGTTGGCTGCTACAGAAATCTCGATCAGTCGCCAGCGAAGACGAGGACGGCGGTCGGAATTCAGCGATGATGCTGAATGTGGCAGAATCGGCGTGATGCGTCGTGGTGTCTGGATTGGAGGCGTCGACGGTCGCTTCGAAAAGCGGCGTCTGGACTGGTGCGAAGGCAGGTCGCTGGTATACGACGACTCTCGGAACACCCTCCAAATATTCACGCACAGGTGATCGTATGAAATTCTTCCTACTCGCACGTCGCGTTCTTCGCAAACCGGAAGCACGATTCATTCACCAGGTTTTTCTGTACTTTCGACTAAGATCTGAAGGATAAGCGGCGGTCTCAAAGTCACAAAGCCGATTACTATACACCTTCAATTTGATGAAGAGCAACCCCAGTTGTATGGAAGAACCCGTGGAAGAATTCGTAGTTAAATGTAATGTTAAAAGTAGAACTAGTATTGTTAACACTTGATAAAATTAATGGATGTGGAAATAATAGACTTGGTAAAAGAACTTGTACTTGGATATAGTAAAAGTAAAAATAAAATATATTCTAGGTTTAAAGTATACATGAACTGGACCTCCTCGGTTCGCGGGGCGCTACGGTCGCGGAGGCTCGCGGTAGGCAGATCGCGGTCCCGCGAGTGGGGACTCGCGGCTCGTGGTGGGGCTAGCGGCGCATGCCGCTGGCAGAACGCATCTTCCTTAGTGTAACTTAGATCTAGGAATTCTTATATATGCGTCATGATATGGTATGTATGTCCTAGCTTAGAAGTAATATATAGGTTCTAGCAGATCCTGTTCCCGGAATTGGAAAAGACCCCATTCAGGTGATGGGCTGCGGCTATGTCTTCCTGCAGGACGGAATCCTTGGTGCGAGGGAGATAGGGCTGCCCGGTGCGAGCGAAACAGGTATACTCGGCGGTGCGAGCGAGGCAGCGGAACTCGGTGTGAGTGAGCGCGTGCAGGTATGCGCGCGCGAACTCTTCCAGTTGCTGGTTCTGCAGGCGAGTTTGGATGGTTGCATGCGTCCAGGGGTTGATGCTGGGGGGTGCGAGGTGGTTCCTTTCTAGGAAATTACGTTCCCAGATATCTCTGTATCGAAGCTATAGAGTACTAATGCCCCTTAAAACGCCATATCGCATCTCATTTCTATGTTTCGTGATAAGATATAATATTCATTGTTGAGTGTTATCTATACCTCGCATTCACTTCAAATGAATGTAAATGCGACACTTCCTTGCTAGGAAATAGCGTCTGTAGATGTATCGTCTATGTATCGTAGAAATAGAGTTCCAAAGCTTCTTAAAACGCGATATCGCATCTCATTTCTATGATTCATGATAAGATATAATATTCAAAGCGAAGTGTCATGTATACCTCGTATTCACTTGAAAGAATGTAAATGCGACTCTCCCTTGCTAGGAAGTAGCATTTGCAGATGTCTACGTATCGAAGCTATAGAGCTCTAATGCTTCTTAAAACGCGATATCGCATCTTATTTCTATGCCTCATGATAAGATATAATATTCAATGGGAAGTATCATGTATACATCGCGTACACTTCAAATGAATGTAAATGCGACACTTCCTTGCTAGGAAATAGCGTTTACAGATGTCTACGTATCGAAGCAATAGATTTCTCATGCTTCTTAATACGGGATATCGCATCTCATTTCTATGTTTCATGATAAGATATAATATTCATTGTGGAGTGTTATGAATACCTCATATTCGCCACAAAGGAATGTAAATGCGACACTTCCTTGCTAGGAAATACGGTTTGCAGATGTCTACGTACCGTAGCGATAGTGTTCTAATGCTTCTCAAAGCGCGATATCGCATCTCATTTCCATGTTTCATGATAGGATATAATTTTCATTGTGCAGTGTTATGTAAACCTCGTATTCACTTAAAAAGAGTGTAAATGCGACACTTCCTTGTCAGGTAGTTGTGTATGAAGTAGTCTACGTATCGTAGAAATAGAGTTCTAATGCTTCTCAAAATGCGATATCGCATCTCATTTCTATGTCTCATGATGAGATATAATATTCATTGCGGAGTGGCATGTATACCTCGCATACACTTCAAATGAATGTAAATGCGACACATTCTTGCTAGGAAATGGCGTTTGCAGATGTCTACGTATCGAAGCAATGAATTTCTAATGCTTCTTAAAACGCGATATCGCTCCTCATTTCAATGTTTCATGATAAGATGTAATATTCATGGTGGAGTGTTATATATACCTCGTATTCAGTTCAAAAGTATGTACATACGCCACTTCCTTGCTGGGAAATAGCGTTTGCAGATGTCTACGTATCGAAGCAATAGGGTTCTAGTGCTTCTTAAAGAAAGGTATCGCCACTCATATATATGTTTCATGATAAGATATAATATTCATTGCGAAGTGTCATGTATGCCTCGTATTCCTTTCAAAAGAATGTAAATGCGACACTTCCTTGTTAGGGATAGCGTTCGCAGATGTCTACGTATCGACGCAATAGAGTTCTAATGCTTCTTAAATCGCCATATCGCATCTCATTTCTATGTTTCATGATAAGATATAATATTCATTGCGAAGTGCCATGTATACCTCGCATACACTTCTATTGAATGTACATGCGACACTTCCTTGCTAGGAAATAGCGTTTGCAGATGTCTATGTATCGAAGCAATAGAATTCTAATGCTTCTTAAATCGCCATATCACATCTCATTTCTTTGTTTCATGATAAGATATAATATTCATTGTGGAGTGTTATGTATACCTCGTATTCACTTCAAAAGAATGTAAACGCGACACTTCCTTGCATAGAAATAGCGTCTGCAGATGTCTACATATCGATGCAATAGATTTCTAATGCTTGTTAAATCGCCATATTGCATCTCATTTCTATGTTTCATGGTAAGATATAATATTCATTGTGGAGTGTTATGTATACCTCGCATACACTTCAACTGAATGTACATGCGGCACTTCCTTGCTAGGAAATAGCGTTTGCAGATGTCTACGTATCGAGGCAATAAAAGTCTAATGCTTCTTAAATCGGCATATCGCATCTCACTTCTATGCCTCATGATAAGATATAATATTCATTATGAAGTGTCATGTATACTTCGTATTCACTTCAAAAGAATGTAATTGCGACACTTCCCTGCTAGGAAGTAGAGTTTGCAGATGTCTACGTATCGAAGCAATAGGGTTCTAATGCTTCTCAAAACGCGATGTCGCATCACATTTATATGTTTCATGATCAGATTTAATATTCGTTGCGAAGTGTCATGTATACCTCGTATTCACTTCAAAAGGATGTAAATGCGACACTTCCTTACTAGGAAATAGCGTTTCCAGATGACTACGTTTCGAAACAATAGAGTTCTAATGATTCGTAGAACGCGATATCGCATCTCACTTCTATGTTTCGTGATAAGATATAATATTCATTGTGGAGTGTTATGTATACCTGGTATTCACTTCAAGAGAATGTAAATGCGACACTTCCTTGATAGGAAATATTGTTTGCAGATGTCTACGTATCGTAGCAATAGAGTTCTAATGCTTCTTAAAACGCGATATCGCATCTCATATCTATGTTTCATGATAAGAAGTAATTAACACTGCGAAGTGTTATGTATACCTCGTCTACACTTCAAAAGAATGTAAACGTCACACGTCCTTGCTAGGAAATAGCGTTTCCAGATATCTAGGTATCGAAGCAATAGAGTTGTTATGCTTCTTAAAACGCGATATCGCATCTCATTTCTATGTTTCATGATGTAATATAATATTCACAACGAGGTGTTATGTATACCTCGTCTACACTTCAGAAGAATGTAAATGTCACACGTCCTTGCTAGGAAATAGTGTTTCCAGATGTCTACATATCGAAGTCATAAGGTTCCAATCCTTCTTAAAACGAGATGTCGCATTTCATTCCTATGTTTCATGATAAGACATAATATTCATTGCCAAGTGTTGAGTATACCTTGTCTTCACTTCAAAACAATGTAAATGCCACACTTCCTTGCTTGGAAATAGCGTCTCCAGATGTCTACGTAACGACGCAATAGGGTTCTAATGCTTCTTAAGACGCGATATTGCATCTCATTTCTATGTTTCATGATAAGATGTAGTAGTCATTGCGGAGTGTTATGTTTAACTCGTCTACACATTAAAAGCATGTAAATGCCACACTTCCTTGCTAGGAAATAGCGTTTCCAGATGCCTCCGTAACGAAGCACTGGAATTGTAATGCTTCTTAAAACACGATATAGCACCTCAGTTATATGTTTCACCATAAGATATAATATTCTTTGCGATATGTTACGTATAACTCGTCTACACTTCAAAAGATTGTAAATTCCACACTTCCTTGCTAGGAAATAGCGTTTCCACATGTCCACGTATCGAAGCAATAGAGTTGTAATGCTTCTTTAAACTCGATATCGCATCTCAATTCTATGTTTCATGATAGGAAATAATATTCATTGCGAAGTGTAATGTACACCTCCTCTACACATCAAAGGAATGTAAATGACACACTTCCTTGCTAGGAAATAGCGTTTCCACATGTCTACGTATCGAAGCATTAGTGTTGTAATGCTCCTTAAAACGCGATATCGCATCGCAGTTCTATGTTTCATAATAAGACATAATATTAATTGCGAAGTGCTATCTGTACCTCGTTGCACTTCAAAAGAATGTAAATGCCACACTTCCTTGCTAGGAAATAGCGTTTCCAGATATCTACGTACCGAAGCAATAGTGTTGTAACGCTTCTTAAAACGCGATATCGCATCTCAATTCTGTGTTTCATGATAAGATATAATGTTCATTGCGAAGTGTTATGCATACGTCGTGTACACTTCAGAAGAATGTAAATGCCACACTTCCTTGCTAGGAAATGCGTTTCCAGATGTCTACGTATCGAAGCTAAGAGTACTAATGCTTCTTAGAATGCGATATCGCATCTCATTTCTATGTTTCATGCTATGATAGAATATTCGGTGATAAGTGATGTGTATACCTCGTCTACACTACAAAAGAATGAAAACGCCACAATTCCTTGCTAGGAAAATGCGTTTCCAGATATCTACGTATCGAAGCATTAGAGTTCTAGTGCTTCTAATACGCAATATCGCATCTCATTTCTGGGTTTCAAGATAGGTTATAATATTCATTGCGAAGTATTATGTATATCTCGACTACACCTCCAAAGATACTACCCGGTAATTTGCGGTGTGATGCGTAGTTTCCCGTAGCCCTTGTTAGTTAAACCCACGTCGAGACCATAAATAAACATGCCGTGACTTCAGTATCTCGCGACCTGAGTGTGCATACTTGGCTAGGCGTAGTCGAGAGGAGAAGCATTTCGATGTTTCAAGGGTTGACCGCCCCAGGGTTCCCGGGGTCGTGTAGCCTATCGCTTTGCTACTTTCTGAGCAGCTGGCGCCCAAGAAAAGTTGTACGTGAGAGGATATCTTGGAACGATAGATCGCTTTAGATTTAAATACGTTTTACACTTAAAGCATTTAGATAATTAACCCCTTCGAGCTTCCCTAGGAAGGAAGTGTCGCATTTACATTCTTTTGGAGTGTATACGAGGTATTCATGGCACTTTGTAATGAATATTATATCTTATCATGAAACATAGATATGAGATGCGATATCCCGTTTTAAGAAGCATGAGAACTCTATTGCTTCGATACGTAGCCATCTGCAAACGCTATTTCCTAGCGAGGTTGTGTTGCATTTACATTCTTTTGATGTGTAGACGAGAATACATGACACTTCGCAATGAATATTATATCTTATCGTGAAACACAGTAGTGAGATGCGATATCGGGTTTTAACAAGCATTAGAACTCTATTGCTACGATACGTAGACATCTGGAAGCGCTACTTCCTAGGAAGGAAGTGTCGCATTTACATTAATTTGAAGTGTATGCGAGGTATAAGTGACACTTCCCAATGAATATTATATCTTATCATGAAATATAGAAATGAGATGCGATGTCGCAATTTTAAGAAGCATTAGATCTCTATTCCTTCGATATGTGGACATCTGCAAACGCTATTTCCTAGCAAGTAAGTGTCGCATTTACATACTTTTGAAGTGAATTCGGGGTATACGTAACACTCCACAATGAATATTATACTTTATCACGAAACATAGAAATGAAATGCGATATCGCGATTTAGGAAGCATTAGAAATCTATTGCTGCGATACGTAGACATCTGCAAACGCTACTTCCTAGCGAGGAAGTGTCGCATTTACATTCTCTTGAAGTGAATACGAGGTATACATGACAGTTCGCAATGAGTATATTATCTTATCATGAAGCGTAGAAATGAGATGCGATATCGCGTTTTGAGAAGCATTAGAACTCTATTGCTACGATACGTAGACATCTGCAAATGCTATTTCCTAACAAGGAATAGTCGCATTTACATTCTTTTGATGTGAATACGAGGTATACATGACACTTCGCAATGAATAATATATCTTATAATGAAACATAGAACTGAGATTCGATATCGCGTTTTAAGAAGCATTAGAACTCTATTGCCTCGACGCGCAAACATCTGCAGACGCTATTTCCTAGCATGGAAGTGTCGCATTTACATTCTTTTGAAGTGAATACGAGGTATACCTGACACTTCGCGATGTATATTATATCTTATCACGAAACATATAAAGGAGATGCGATATCGCGATTTAAGTAGCATTAGAACTCTATTGCTACGATACGTAGACATCTGAATACGCCACTTCCTAGCAAGGAAGTGCCGCATTTACATTCGTTTGGAGGGAATACGAGGTATACATGACACTTCGCAATGAATATTATATCTTATCACGAAACATATAATTGAGATGCGATATCTCGTTTTAAGAAGCATTAGGACTCTATTGCTACGATACGTAGACATCTGCGAACGCTATTTCCTAGCATGGGAGTTTGGCATTTACATCCTTTTGAAGTGAATACGAGGTGTACATGACACTTCGCAATGAATATTATATCTTATCACGAAACGTAGAAATGCGTTGCGATATCGCGATTTAAGTAGCATTAGAACTCTATTGCTACGATACGTGGACATCTGAATACGCTATTGCCTAGCAAGGAAGTGTCGCATTTACATTCGTTTGGAGGGAATGCGAGGTATACATGACACTTCGCAATGAATATTATATCTTATAATGAAACATAGAATTGAGATTCGATATCGCGTTTTAAGAAGCATTAGAACTCTATTGCCTCGACGCGTAGACATCTGCAGACGCTATTTCCTAGCATGGAAGTGTAGCATTTACATTCTTTTGAAGTGAATACGAGGTGTACATGACACTCCGCAATGAATATTATATCTTATCAGGAAACTTAGAAATGAGAGGCGATATCGCGTTTTGAGAAGCATTAGAACTCTATTGCTACGATACTTAGACATCTGCAATCGCTATTTCCTAGCAACCAATAGACGCATTTACATACTTTTGAAGTGAATTCGAGGTTTACATGACACTTCGGAATGAATATTATAACATATCACGAAACTTAGAAATGAGAGGCGATATCGCGTTTTGAGAAGCATTAGAACTCTATTGCTACGATACTTAGACATCTGCAATAGCTATTTCCTAGCAACCAATAGACGCATTTACATACTTTTGATGTGAATTCGAGGTTTACATGACACTTCGGAATGAATATTATAACATATCACGAAACATAGAAATGAGATGCGATATCGCGATCTAAGAAGCATTAGAAATCTATTGCTACGACACGTAGGCATCTGCAAACGCTATGCCCTAGCAAGGAATAGTCGCATTTACATTCTTTTGATGTGAATACGAGGTATACATGACACTTCGCAATGAATATTATATCTTATAATGAAACATAGAACTGAGATGCGATATCGCGTTTTAAGAAGCATTAGAACTCTATTGCCTCGACGCGTAGACATCTGCAGACGCTATTTCCTAGCATGGAAGTGTCGCACTTACGTTCTTTTGATGTGAATACGAGGTATACATGACACTTCGCAATGAATATTATATCTTATAATGAAACATACAAATGAGATGCGAAATCGCGATTTAAGTAGCATTAGAACTGTATTGCTGCGATACGTAGACATCTGAATACGCCATTTCCTATCAAGGAAGTGTCGCATTTACATTCGTTTGGAGGGAATACGAGGTATACATGACACTTCGCAATGAATATTATATCATATCACGAAACATGGAAATGAGATGTGGTATCGCGTTTTAAGAAGCATTAGAACTCTATGGCTTCGATGCGGAGACATGTGCAAACGCTATTTCCAAGCATGCAAGTGTCGCACTTACAATCTTTTGAAGTGAATACGAGGTATACATGACACTTCGCAATGAATATTATATCTTATCACGAAACATATAAATGAGATGCGATATCGCGATTTAAGTAGCATTGGAACTCTATTGCTACGATACGTAGACATCGGCGAACGCTATTTCCTAGGATGGAAACGTCGCATTTACATTGTTTTGAAGTAAATACGAGGTATACATGACACTTCGCAATGAACATTATATCTTATCATGTATCATAAAAGTGAGATGCGATATCGCGTTTTGAGAAGCATTAGAACCCTATTGCCTCGATGCGGAGATATCTGCAAAGGCTATTTCCTAGCATGGAAATGTCACATTTACATTCTTTTGAAGTGAATACCAGGTGTACATGACACATCCCAATGAATATTACATCTTATCACGAAACATAGAAATGAGATGCGATATCGAGATATAAGTAGCATTAGAACTCTATTGCTACCATACGTAGACATCTGAATACGCTATTTCCTAGCAGGGAAGTGTCGCACTTACATTCTTTTGAAGTGAATACGAGGTATACATGATGCTTCGCAATGAATATTATATCTTATCACGATACATAGAAATGAGATGCGATATCGCGATTTAAGTAGCATTAGAACACTATTGCTACGATACGTAGACATCTGCAAACGCTATTTCCTAGCATGGAAGTGTCGCACTTACATTCTTTAGAAGTGAATACGTGGTATACATGACACTTCGCAATGAATATTATATCTTATTACGAAACATATATATGAGTTGCGAAATCGCGATTTAAGTAGCATTAGAACTCTATTGCTACGATACGTAGACATCTGCAAACGCTATTACGTAGCAAGGAATAGTCGCATTTACATTCTTTAATAGTGAATACGAAGAGTACATAACACTTCGCAATGAATATTATATCTTATCACGAAACATAGAAATGAGATGCTATATCGCGATTTAAGTAGCATTAGTACTCTATTGCTACGATTCATAGACATCTGCAAACGCTATTTCCTAGCAAGCAATAGTCGCATTTACATTCTTTTTAAGTGAATACGAAGTGTACATGACACTTCGCAATGAATATTATATCTTATCACGAAACATAGAAATGAGATGTGTTATCGCGATTTAAGTAGCATTAGAACCCTTTTGCTACGATAGGTAGACATCTGAATACGCTATTTCCTAGCAAGGAAGTGTCGCATTTACATTCGTTTGGAGAGAAGACGAGGTATACATGACACTTCGGAATGAATATTATATCTTATCATGAAACATAGAAGAGAGATGTGATATCGCGTTTTGAGAAGCATTAGAACTCTACTGCTACGATACATAGATATCTGGAATCGCTATTTCCTAGCAAGGAACTACCGCATTTACATTCTCTTGATGTGAATACGAAGTATACACGACACATCGCAATGAATATTATATATTATCCTGAAACATAGAAATGAGATGCGATATCCCGTTTGAAGGAGCACTAGAACACTATTGCTTCGATACGTAGACGTCTGCAAACGCTATTTCCTAGGAAGGATGTGTCGAATTTACATTCATTTTATGTATATGCGAGGTATAAGTGACACTTCGCAATGAATACTATATCTTATCATAAAACATCGAAATGTAATGCGATATCGCGTTTTAACAAGCAATAGAACTCTATTGCTACGATACGTAGACATTTGAAAAGCTATTTCCTAGCATGGAAGTGTCGCTTTTACAATGTTTTGAAGTGAATACGAGGTATACTTCACACTCAAAAATGAGTATTATATCTTATCATGAATCATAGAAATGAGATGCGATATCTCGATTTAAGAAGCATTAGAACTCTATTGCTTCAATACGTAGATATCTGAAAACGCTATTTCCTAGCAAGGGAGTGTCGCATTTACATTCATTTGAAGTGTATGCGAGGTATACATGACACTTCGCAATGAACATTATATCTAATCATGAAACGTAGAATCGGGATTCGATATCGCGTTTTGAGAAGCACTAGAACTCTATTGCTACGATACGCAGACATCTGCAGACGATATTTCCTAGCAAGGAAGTGTTGCATTTACATTCTTTCGAAGTGAATACGAGGTATACATGACACTTCGCAATGAATACTATATCTTATCACGAAACATATAAATGAGATGTGATATCGCGATCTATGTTGCATTAGAACGCTATTGCTACGATACGTAGACATCTGCAAACGCTATTTCCTAGCAAGCAATAGTCGCATTTACATTCTTTTGAAGTGAATACGAGGTATACATGACACTTCGCAATGAATATTATATATTGTCATGAAACATAGAAATGAGATGCGATGTGACGATTTATGAAGAATTAGATGCCTAGAGCTTCGATACGTAGACATTCGCAAACGCTATTTCCTAGCAACAAAGTGTCGCATTTACATTCTTTTGAAGTGAATACGAGGTATACTTAACACTCCACAATGAATATTATATCTCATTATGAAACATAGGAATAAGATGTAATATGGCTATTTAAGAAGCATTAGAACTCTATTGCTTCGATACGTAGACATCTGCAAGCGCTATTTCCTAGCAAAGAATAGTCGGATTTACATTCTCTTGAAGTGAATACGAGGTATACACAACACTTCGCAATGAATATTATATCTTATCATGTAACATAGAAGTGAGATGCGATATCGCGTTTTAAGAAGCATTAGATCCCTATTGCCTCGATGCGCAGATATCTGCAAACGCTATTTCCTAGCAAGGATGTGTCGCATTCACATTCATTTGAAGTGTATGCGAGGTATGCGTAACACTTCGCAATGAATATTATATATTATCATGAAACATAGATATGAGATGCGATATGACGATTTAAGAAGCATTAGAAAACAATTGGTTCGATACGTAGACATCTGCAAACACTACTTCCTAGCAAAGAAGTGTCGCATTTACATTCATTTGAAGTAAATACGAGGTATTCATAACACTGCACAATGAATATTATATCTTATCATGAAACATAGAAATGAGATGCGATATCGCGTTTTGAGAAGCATTAGAACTCTAATGCCACGATACGTAGGCATTTGCAAACGCTATTTCCTAGCAAGGAAATTTCGCAGTTACATTCCACTGAAGTGAGTACGAGGTATACATAACATTACACAATGAATATTATATTTTATTACGAAACATAGAAATGAAGTACGACATCTCGTTTTAAGAATCATTAGTACTCTATTGCTGTGATACGTAGACATCTGCAAACAATATTTCCCTGCAAGGAAGTGTCGCATTTACATTCTTGTGAAGTGAAATCGAGGTATACATGACACTTCGCAATGAATATTATATCTTATCATGGAACATAGAAGTGAGATGCGATATCGCGTTCTAAGAAGCATTAGAACCTTATAGCTACGATACGTAGACATCTGCAAATGCTATTTCCTAGCATGGTCATGTCGCACTTACATTCCACTGAAGTGAATACGAGGTATACATAACATTACACAATGAATATTATATCTTATTACGAAACATAGAAATGAAATACGACATCTCGTTTTAAAAAGCATTAGTACTCTATTGCTGTGATACGTAGACATCTGCAAAAGCTATTTCCTAGCAAGGAAGTGTCGCATTTACATACATTTTAAGTGTATGCAAGGTATACATGACCCATTGCAATGAATATTATATATTGTCATGAAACATAGAAATGAGATTCGATATGACTATTTAAGAAGCATTAGAAAACTATTGCTTCGATACGTAGACATCTGCAAATGCTATTGCCTAGCAAGGAAGTGTCGCATTTACATTCTTTTGATGTGTATACGAGGTATTCATAACACTGCACAATGAATATTATATCTTATCATGAAACATAGAAATGAGATGCGATATGACGATTTATGTAGCATTAGAACACTATTGCTTCGAAACGTAGACATCTGCAAACACTATTTCCTAGCAGGGAACTGTCGCATTCACATTCGTTTGAATTGTATGCGAGGTATACATGAAACTTCGCAATGAATATTATATATTATCATGAAACATAGATATGAGAAGCGATATCGCGAATTAGCAAGCTTTAGATCACTATTGCTTCGGTACGTAGGCATCTGCAAACGCTACTTCCTAGCAAGGACGTGTCGCATTTACATTCTTTTGAAACGAATACGAGGAATACATAACACTCCACACTGAATATTATATATTACCATGAAGCATAGTAATGAGTAGCGATATCGTGTTTTGAGAAGCATTAGAACTCTAATGCCACGATACGTAGACATCTGCAAACGCTATTTCCTAGCAAGGAAGTGTCGCATTTACATCCATTTGAAGTATAGACGAGATATACATAACACTGCACAATGAATATTATATCTTATCATGAAGCGTAGAAATGAGATGCGATATGGCGATTTAAGAAGCATTAGAACCCTAATGCCACGATACGTAGACATCTGCAAACGCTATTTCCTAGCAAGGAAGTGTCGCATTTACATCCATTTGAAGTATAGACGAGATATACATAACACTGTACAATGAATATTACATCTTATCATGAAACATAGAAATGAGATGCGATATGGCGATTTAAGAAGCATTAGAACACTACTGCTTCGATACGTAGACATCGGCAAACGCTATTTCCCAGCAGGGAAGTGTCGCATTTACATTCTTTTAAAGTGAATACGAGGTATACATAACACTCCACAATGAATATTATATCTTATCATGAAACATAGAGATGAGATGCGATATCGCGATTTAAGAAGAATTGGAACACTATTGCTTCGATACGTAGACATCTGCAAACGCTACTTCCTAGCAAGGAAGTGTGGCATTTACATTCCTTTGAAAGGTATACGAGGTATACGTGACACTTCGCAATGAATATTATATCTTATCATGAAACATAGAAATGAGATGCGATATTACGATTTAAGAAGCACTAGAAATCTATTGTTTCGATACGTAGACATCTGCAACTCTACTTCCTAGCAAGAAAGTGTCGCATTTACATTCATTTTAAGTGTATGCGAGGTATACATGACCCTTCGCAATGAATATTATATATTGTCATGAAACATAGAAATGAGATGCGATATCGCGATTTAAGAATCATTAGAACACTATTGCTTCGATACGTAGGCATCTGCAAACGCTACTTCCTAGCAAGGAAGTGTCGCAATTACATTCTTTTGAAACGAATACGAGGTATACATAAGACTCCACAATGAATATTATATCTTATCGTGAAACATAGAAATGAGATGCGATATGGCGATCTAAGAAGCACTAGAACTCTACTGCTTCGATACGTAGACTTCTGCAAACGCCATTTACTAGCAAGGTAGTGTCGCATTTACATACTTTTGAAGTGAATACGAGGTATACATAACACTCCACAATGAATATTATATCTTATCATGAAACATAGGAATGTGATGTAATATGGCGACTTAAGAAGCATTAGAACACTCTTTGTTCGATACGTAGACATCTGCAAACGCTACTTCCTAGCAAGGAAGTGTCGCATTTACATTCTTTTGAAAGGAATACAAGGTATACATGACACTTCGCAATGAATATTATATCTTATCATGAAACATAGAAATGAGATGCGATATGGCGATTTATGAAGCATTTGATGTCTATTACTTCGATACGTAGACATCTGCAAACGCTATTTCCTAGCAAGAAATTGTAGCATTTACATCCATTTGAAGTATAGACGAGATATACATAACACTGCACAATGTATATTATATCTTATCATGAAACATAGAGATGAGTTGCGATATCGCGATTTAAGAAGCATTAGAAATCTATTGCTTCGATTCGTAGACATCTACAAACGCTATTTCCTAGCAAGGAAGTGTCGCATTTACATACATTTTAAGTGTATGCGAGGTAGACATGACCCATCGCAATGAATATTATATATTGTCATGAAACATAGAAATGAGATGCGATATCGCGATTTAAGAATCATTAGAACACTATTGCTTCGATACGTAGACATTTGCAAACGCTACTTCCTAGCAAAGAAATGTCCCATTTACATTCTTTTGAGAGGAATACGATGTATACATGATACTTCGCAATGAATATTATATCTCATCATGAAACATAGAAATGAGATGCGATATGGCGATTTATGAAGGATTAGATGTCTATTGCTTCGATACGTAGACATCTGCAAGCGCTATTTCCTAGCAAGGAAGAGTCACATTTACATTCTTTTGAAGTGAATACGAGGTATACATAACACTTCACAATGAGTATTATATATTATCATGAAACATAGAATTGTGATGCCATATGACGATTTAAGAAGCATTAGAAATCTATTGCTTCGATACGCAGATATCTGCAAACGCTATTTCCAAGCAAGGAAGTGCCGCATTAAATTCTTTTGAAGTGAATACGAGGCATACATAACACTCCACAATGAATATTATACATTATCATGAAACATAGTAATGAGTAGCGATATTGCGTACTGAGAAGCATTAGAACTCTAATGCCACCATACGTAGACGTCTGCAAACGCTATTTCCTAGCAAGGAAGAGTCGCATTTACATCTATTTGAAGTATAGACGAGATATACATAACACTGCACAATGAATATTATATCTTAACATGAAACATAGAAATGAGATGCGATATGGCGATTTAAGAAGCATTAGAAGCCTATTGGTTCGATACGTAGACATCTGCAAACGTTACTTCCTAGCAAGGAAGTGTCGCATTTACATTCTATTGAAGGGAATACGAGGTATACATGACACTTCGCAATGAATATTATATCTTATCATGAAACATAGAAATGAGATGCGGTATGACGATTTGAGAAGCATTAGAACTCTATTGCTTCGATACGTAGATATCTGCAAACGCTATTTCCTAGCAAGGATGTGTCGCATTTACATTCTTTTGAAGTGAATACTAGGTATACATAACACTGCGCAATGAATATTATATCTTATCATGAAACATAGAAGTGAGATGCGATATCGCGATTTAAGAAGCATTAGAACACTATTGCTTCGATACGAAGACATCTGCAAACGCTATTTCCTAGCAAGGAAGTGTCGCATTTACATTATTTTGAAGTGAGTACTAGGTATACATGACACTTCGCAATGAATATTATATCTTATCATGAAATATAGAAATGAGATGCGATATGGCGATTTAAGAGGCATTAGAACTCTATTGCTTCGATACGTAGACATCTGCAAACGCTATTTCCAAGCAAGGAAGTGTCGTATGTACATTCAATTAAAGTGTATGCGAGGTATACATGACACTTCGCAATGAATATTATATATTATGATGAAACATAGGAATGAGATGCGATATCGCGAATTAACAAGCTTTAGAACTCTATTGCTTCGATACGTAGACATATGCAAACGCTATTTCCTAGCATGGAAGTGTCGCATTTACATTCTTTTGAAGTGAATACGACGTATACATAGCTCTACACAATGAATATTATATCCTATCATGAAACATAGAAATGAGATGCAATATGGCGATTTAAGGAGCATTAGAACTCTATTGCTTCGATACGTAGACATCTGCAAACGCTACATCCCAGCAAGGAAGTGTCGCATTTACATTCTTTTGAAGTGAGTATGAGGTATGCATGACACTTTGCAATGAATATTATATCTTAACATGAAGCATAGAAATGAGATGCGATATGACGATTTAAGAAGCATTAGAAATCTATTGCTTCGATACGTAGACATCTGCAAACGCTATTCCCTAGCCAGGAATTGTCGCATTTACATTCTTTTGAAGTGTATGCGAGGTATAAGTCACATTTCGCAATGACTATTATGTATTATCATGAAACATAGAATTGAGATGCGATATCGCGTTTTAAGAAGCATTAGAAATCTTTTGCTTCGATACGTAGACATCTGCAAACGCTATTTAATAGCAAGGAAGTGACGCATTTACATTCATTTGAAGTGTATGCGAGGTGTACATAGCACTGCACAATGAATATTATATCTTATCATGAAACGTAGATATGAGATGCGATAAGACGATTTAAGGAGCATTGGAAAACTATTGCATCGATACACAGACATCTGCAAACGCTATTTCCAAGCAAGGAAGTGTCGCATTTACAAACTTTTGAAGTGAATACGAGGTATTCATAACACTGCACAACGAATATTATATCTTATCATGAAACATAAAAATGAGATGCGATATCGCGATGTAAGAGGCATTAGAATTCTATTGCTTCGATACGTAGACTTCTGCAAACGCTATTTCCTAGCAAGGAAGTGTCGCATTTACATTCTTTTGAAGTGAATACTAGGTATACATAACACTGCACAATGAATAATATATATTATCATGAAACATAGAAATGAGAAGCGATATGGCGACTTAAGAAGCCTTAGATCCCTATTGCTTCGATACGTAGACATCTGCTAACGATACATCCGAGCAAGGAAGTATCGCATTTACATTCTTTTGAATGGAATACGAGGTATACATGGCACTTCGCAATGAATACTATATATATTATCACGAAACATAGATATGAGATGCGATAACGCGAATTAGCATGCTTTAGAAATCTATTGCTTCGATACGTAGACGTCTGCAAACGCTATTTCCTAACAAGGAAGTGCCGCATTTACATTCATTTTAAGTGTATGCGAGGTATACATGGCACTTCGCAATGAATATTATATCTTAACATGAAGCACAGAAATGAGATGCGATATGACGATTTAAGAAGCGTTAGAATTCTGTTGCTTCGATACGTAGACATCTGCAAACGCTATTTCCTAGCAATGAAGTGTCGCATTCTTTTGAAGTGAATACTAGGTATACATAACACTGCACAATGAATATTATATATTATCATGAAACAAAGAAATGAGAAGCGATATCGCGATTTGAGAAGCATTAGATCCCTATTGCTTCGATACGTAGACACCTGCAAACGATATTTCCTAGCAAGGATGTGTCGCATTTACATTCTTTTGACAGGAATACGAGGTATACATGACTCTTCGCAATGAATATTGTATATTATCATGAACCATAGAAATGAGAAGCGATATCGCGTTTTGAGAAGCAGTGGATATCTAATCCCACGATACGTAGAAATCTGCAAACGCTATTTCCTAGGAAGGAAGGGTCGCATTTACATTCATTTCAAGTATAGACGAGACATACATAACACTGCACAATGAATATTATATCTTATCACGAAACATAGAAGAGAGAAGCGATATCGCGTCTTAAGAGGCATTAGAATTCTACGGCCTCGATGCGGAGACATCTGCAAACGCTATTTCCTAGCATTGAGGTGTCGCACTTACATTCTTTTGAAGTGAATACGAGGTACACATGACACTTCGCATTGAATATTATATCTTATCACGTAACATAGAAGTGAGATGCGATATCGCGTTTTAAGAAGCATTAGAACCCTGTTGCCTCGATGCGGAGATATCAGCAAACGCTATTTCCTAGCATGGAAGTGTCGCATTTACATTCTTTTGAAGTAAAAACTAGGTATACATAGCACTCCACAATGAATATTATACCTTATCATGAAACATTGAAGTGAGATGCGATATCGCGATTCAAGGAGCATTAGAAATCTATTGCTTCGATACGTAGATATCTGGAAACGCTATTTCCTAGCAAGGAAGTGTCGCATTTACATTCTTTTGAACTGAATACGAGGTATGCATAACACTCCACAATGAATATTATATCTTATCATGAAACATAGAAATGAGGAGCTATATCGCGTTTTAAGTAGCATTAGAACTCTATTGCTAATATACGTAGAAATATGCAATCGCTATTTCCTAGCATGTAAGTGTCGCATTTACATTCTTTAGAAGTGAGTACGAAGTATACGTGACACTTCGCAATGAATATTATAACTTATCATGAAACATAGAAATGAGATGCGATATCTCGATATAAGATGCATTAGAACTCTATTGCTTCGACACGTAGACATCTGCAAACGCTATTTCCTAGCAAGTTAGGGCCTCTATACATTCTTTGAAGTGAATACGAGGTATACATGAGCAATGAATATTATATCTTATGATGAAAAATAGAAATGTGATGCGATATTGCGTTTTAAGAAGCGTTAGACATCTATTGCTACGATACGTAGACATCTGAAAACGCTATTAAATAGCAAGGAAGTGTCGCATTTAGAATCTTTTGAAGTGAATACGGAGTATACATAACACGCCACAATGAATATTATATCTTATCATGAAGCATAGAAATGAGAAGCGATATCGCGATTGAAAAAGCATTAGAAATCCATTGCTACGATACGTAGACATCTGCAAACGCTATTTAATAGCAAGGAAGTGTCGCATTTACATTCATTTGAAGTGTAGACGAGGAGTACATAACACTTCGCAACGAATCTTATATCTTATCATGAGGCATAGAAATAAGACGCGATTTAAGAAGCATCGCGTTTATGAAACATTATTATTAAGCGATATCGCGTTTTAAGAAGCATTAGAACTCCATTGCTGCGATAAGTAGATATCTGGAAACGCTATTTCCTAGCAAGGAAGTGTCGCATTCACATTCCTTTGAAGTGACTACGAGGTATACATAACACTCCACAATGAATATTATATCTTATCATGAATCATAGAAATGAGATGCGATATCTCGATTTAACAAGCGTTAGAACTCTGTTCCTTCGAAACGTAGACATTTGCAAACGCTACTTCCTAGCAAGGAAGTGTCGCATTTACATTCTTTAGAAGTGAATAAGAGCTATACATGACACTTCGCAATGAATATTATATCTTATCATGAAACATAGAAATCAGATGCGATATCGCGTTTTGAGAAGCATTAGAATTCTATTGCTTCAATACGTAGACATCTGCAAACGCTATTTCCAAGATAGGAAGTGTCGCATTTACATTCATTTGAAGTGTATGCAAGGTATACATGACACTTCGCAATGAATATTATATCTTATCATGAAACATAAAAATGAGATACGATTTCGCGTTTTAAGAAGCATTAGAACTCAATTGCTTGGGTACGTAGACATCTGCCAACGCTATTTCCTCGGAAGGAAGTGTCGCATTTGCATTCTTTTGAAGCGAGTACGATGTAGACATAACACTCCACAATGAATATTATATCTTATCAGGATAGATAGAAATGAGATTCGATATCGCGATGTAAGAAGCATTAGAACACTATTGCTTCGATACGTAGACATCTGCAAACGCTATTTCCTACCAAGGAAGTATCGCATTTACATTCACTTGAAGCGCATGCGAGGTATACATGACACTTCGCAATTAATATTATATCTTACCATGAGTATAGAAATGAGATGCGATATCGCGTTTTGAGAAGCGTTAGATCTCTGATGCTACGATACGTAGACATCTGCAAACGCTATTTCCTAGCAAGGAAGAGTCGCATTTACATTCATTTGAGGAGTATGCGAGGTATACAAGACACTTGGCAATGAATATTATATCTTATCATAAAACATAGAAAAGAGATGCGATAACTCTATTTAAGAGGCATTAGAACTCTATTGCTTCTGTCACGTCCTGGCGAACAAATTATTCGTATCCCAGGAGGCTGAATGACACAAGCCTTTTAGTCGCGAATTCGGTCCGGTATAAAACGCGTATGACCGGGTCCGTCGATTCTGGCAAGACGCGGGCACCGTAAACAATCGCGTACGCTTGTAAGGATGGATTTTACTTACCTTTCGCTGATTTCTCTCTTCTGCTTTCAGATGTGGCGATCATCGAAGGTCGTTCTCGGGGGAGGAGTCGGCGTACGGCTGGCTGGAATCGGCGTTGTGACGGTGGAAGCTGCGATGAATGTCGCCGTCCGTCGATGAACGAAAAATTCTGGCGTTTTACCAACGTATTCCGCACGAGATAATGGATTAAATTCTTCCTCCCGGCGCGAATAGTTCGTTTGTAAACACTCAAGTTGTTACGAACTTGGAAGAATTTGTATTAAAATAAAATTGAATTTAGAAATGGAGTTGGAATGAACCAGAACTTGATGTGGTAGAAGAATAATAAAGTATATTCTAAATCAAAGAGTACAAGAACAATTATTTCTAAGTATTAAGACTAGGTTAACTATGAATTAGGAATTAGAACAAAGACTTTAGAACTAGGAACCTCATCGAGGCTGCGCGACGGCCCTAAGGCGCGACTTGGAAGAGACTTGGAATTAGAAGTGCCCGAAGGCGAGATAGAACTGTACCGTACTGACGGTACTGACTGACTGTGTCTGACTGTCCGTCATGACTGTCTGTAATTGACTGTCTGTAATTGACTGTGTCTCCCAAGATGCGCCTGCGACCTCTTCGACTCTCGGAGCGCTTCGGTCGCGTGCGAACGTAGGTAGGAGTATGTGGACGCCGGAGTGGGGTCTCGGCGTTGCGTGGTGGGGCTGGCGGCGCGTGCCGCTGAGGCGGTCGCGATTTCGCGCGTCGCGGCTTACTTAATTAGCGCAACTTATGAATATAGAGGTACAAGTATGAAATTAGAAACTACGCCTTAAATGTAAAATGTGTGTTGTTTGTGTCGTTATAAAGTTGTGTCGTGTAAATTCTATGAGCTAGGAATACAGAGTTTAGAATGTAGGAGTATATATATAATGTTAATTAATAATCTTAGAAATAGTATTTTGGGCATGGCAGATCTGGGATGGTGAAATCGTAGAGTCCTTTGTACGGTGAGGGTTCCCGTCGTCGGATCTCGTAGAGGTTGATTCTCCTGGTACGTCCCTGGAGTGAGCGAGAGGGCGAGTTTCCCTGCAGGTAAGAGTGAGACGGTGGGTGACTCCTTGAGTGGGAGCGAGACAGCGCACATGGTCCTCGGTGCGAGTGGGACAGAGTGTGTTGCCCTTGGAGCGAGAGAGGTGGCGAACACCTCTGCGGGTGCGAGTGAGACGGAGGGTAGGTCCCTTGGAGTGAGAGAGACGGCGAGCACCTCTGCGGGTGCGAGCGAGTCGATGGTCGTAGCCCTTGGCCTGAGTGAGACGGCGAGTTGCGCTTGGGTGTTGCCTGTGGTGCAGGCGCGTGAGGGTGGTTGCTGTGGTGCGTTGAGAGGGTGGCAGGCGGCACGCCTGACGTCACACCTTCCCCCTTAGAAAAAGAATTTCGCCTATGGCGAAATCTCTGGACTGATGTGGCCTCGATGTGGGATGCTACTCGTTTCGTGTGCTGTGGAGGAGATTGGTCCTCCTTGGCGTGTATGCTGCTCTCATCTCGTGGATGCTGTGGTCTATCATCTCGTGGATGCTGTGGGCTCTCGTCTCGTGGATGCTGTGGTCTCTGCGTATGTTGTGCTGCTACGGCTGCACTCTGTTTGGTTGCACTTTTCTTCTGTGGTGCACTTTGTTCGTTTGTCACTGTCACCGATTCTTTTACTCTTTGTTCATTAAGATTTTCAGTTTTTGATTTCGACTTACACTTTTCACTGTCTCCTACATTCGATCGAACTCTCATACGTGCATTCATCGTTTGTAGGCGCTTACAATTTTTTAATTTATTTGAATACACAATCTTGTGCCTCCCCTTAACATTCATTTTTACATTATTGTTAGGTAGAATCTCCAAGATCTTATATGGGCCTGTGTATTGAGAATCGAATTTATGTCTAAGTGGTTCGCGGAGCAAATAAACCCATTGTCCGATTTGGAAATCCTTTACATTAAGTTTCTTATCGTAATAGAATTTAGGGCGTGTTTTTGCACAGTCTAAGTTTGTTTTCGCTATTTCTTGTGAAGTACGTATTCTATCGTTGAGTTCATCTAAATACGCGGCGTACGATTCGTTTTCTAATAATTGATCTATTTGACGTTGTATTTCTTCCTTGTGTATCGGCGGGAAGCGGTATTGTTTCACGTTTATTGGGTGATCGTTTATCGTTGGAATACGGTGCTCGGTTACATTGGTAAATCCTAATTTATCGCCTGGGAGATGGAATAAATCTTGATTGTTAGAAATCAGTTTGTAGATATTATTTCTTTCTTCGCTGTTTAGATGATCTAGACGGAGTGACGCGACTATTTCCTCGAATCGGCTTTGAGGTCGCGTTACATTTTGAGTGGCGCGCGGAGTGTCGCGTTTCGAGTGTCGTTCGCTATCGCTTTTGAGAAGAGGTTTATTTTGTGTATCTTTCACGCGGATGTTTAAGTTACGTTGCGTACCTTCGATGGCACTTGAACAAATTTTTGTGGATTTTGAGGTTGTTATTGGAAGATTTATCATGATTGGAAACTTTGTGTTGAATATCGCGTGACGATGGTAAGAGATTTTCGTTGGAATTCGTAGAATTTGAAGTGGATTTTGAAACAATGTTAGCATAAGATACAGTGGGATTTGGGAATACTCGTTTTAGAGTGGATACAGTGGATTTGGAATTAGTCGAGTTAGTACGCATGCTTAAGACAGTGGATTTAGTATTAATTGGATTAGTAGGCATGCTGGAAACAGTGGATTTAGTATTAGTAGAATTAGTAGGCATGCTTGAAACAGTGGATTTAGTATTCATTTTTGTATTAGAAACAGTGGATGTAGTATTGATTTTTGTATTAGAAACAGTGGATTTAG
This sequence comes from Xylocopa sonorina, assembly GCF_050948175.1. Lineage (NCBI taxonomy): Eukaryota > Metazoa > Arthropoda > Insecta > Hymenoptera > Apidae > Xylocopa > Xylocopa sonorina. Next base: position 421,588 of record NW_027490345.1, read on the forward strand.
AAGTATTCGTAAATTACGAATATAACGCTGGTTCTCGTTTCAGCGATTCGAGAACGGGAAGCGGGTCCAGATGAATTCTGGGCACCGCGATCTCGATCTCGGTATCGGTCGCATTAATTATGCGTGCTATCGCATGGCCGTTTCGCACTTTAACGATAGCATCACCGAAATATACTCCCTTCGCGATCTGTGTTCGGGGGATTATTCCTTCGCCTACGCCTGAATTAATTATTCCGACGCGTATGCCCGAGTTAGTCCGCGGAGGAAGTATTATTTTATTTAAAACGCCTTCGCGACGTGCAAATAGGATCCTATTCCCGTGCCACGGGATATATTTATTTCTAAAAGATATATCCGCGTCTGCACAAAACCCGGATCCCAGGATCCCGGCGGTTTTAATTGGGAAGTCGGAACTGACGACATTAAACGGAACATCACGAGAAAATATCGGTAACGTAACCGTCCCTAAGGTGGCTACGGTACCCTGAGTTACTCCGGTAATAGTTAGGCGTTCTGCAGTGTTAATTAGAGTTTTAGGTTTTAGCGCGTTTTCCTTGATCACGTTGATCTCGGTTCCGGTGTCGATCATCATTACTACGGGTTCAATTAACGCGTTAGAATTTATGACAACCGTGGGGACGCTAGTTTTACCCGTTATGTTTACTGCTGCTCTTCTATTATCGAGGTTGACTCGTCGTTCGTTAAGGCGAGAACTCGGCGATCGTAGCCGGCCTCGCGTACCTTCTCGCGGCGGGTCGGGAGGCCGTTCGCGTTTCCCGGATTCGGGCGCGAAACGTTATTTCCGACATTATTAAATTGTCGCTTTCGACATTCGTCTATGCTATGTCCCAGGTTTCGGCAGTACCTACAAACGATATCCCGTCGATCGGGCGGTGCGTACTGACCGCGTGGAGGTCCCGTTACAAGCGGTCGTTCCTGTCGAGGATACCTCGGGGTTTCTTCCCGTGGGTACGTGACTGACGGTCTATGACTTGCGTACTTGCAGTCGCAAGTGACATGACCGCGACTATTACAACGAGCGCAAACCGATTCTTGCCGGCGCTCGAAGTGAAAATTTTCCGTACGGGGACGCGACGAGAAGAGTCTCTTTGTCTAATTCGTGTCGCCTGTACAACTCCTTAGCGTGAGCGAACGCGTCCGCGTATGTTTCGTACAATCGCGTGTTTATGGAATGTCGAATTTCCGGGATAAGCCCGTCGCAAAAACACCTAAGCGTAAGCGCGTATATTCCGGAACGTGAATTTACTAATTCGGCGGAATCGAATCGTTCGCAGTCGATTGCTGCGTTACGTAGGTCTTTAATTCTACCTATGAAATCGAGGATATGTTCTCCTGGGCGCATGAAAGTATTAGTTAGTTCGCCCCTGTAATGGTCGGTTGACTTTGTATTTTCGATTGCGGCTCGTAGAATATCGGTCAGTTGTCCGACCGAAGAGCATTGCTCGTCCTCTACGGCCAGATATGCACGGCCGCGTAAACGATTGACAATGAGTTTGGTGAACGAGGGTTCTCCTTCGGGCGAAAGCAACTCCCTTGCCCGTTTACAGGCCCGCACGAACTGTAATATTGGGAAGTTTTTGCCATCAAATATAGGGATGCTATCTATTGCTTCGCGAAAAATAAGCCTATCTGTTTGGGAGTTTGGTGAATCAGACCCTGAGCTACGTGTCGGTTGCAGGTGCGGAGTTCCGAAAGAGATAGTGTCGGCGTTTGCGGATTGTGCCGCGCGTAAGTATTCCAATTCCCGACGCATGAAATCTATTTGGCGATTTAACGTAGCGATCGCTTGTTCTTTATCCGTATTATCGTTTGAAGGTCCGGCGGCGTCGTTTGCAAGAGCATCGTGAAAATCTAACGTTCGGTGAGTATCGGATTCGGTTGCGGCGGCGTCCTTCTGTACCTGAAGCCGCGTTCGCTTTGTCGGCGTGCGCGTTGCCATGGCTGTTCGTACACTTATTCAGCAGAATTTCCGATAAGTTATACGCGAATATCCCACCGCTGCCACCAGAAATTTTGTCACGTCCTGGCGAAAAAATTATTGGTATCCCAGGAGGCTGAATGACACTTGCTATTTCCTAGCAAGGAAGTGTCGCATTTACATTCATTTGAAGTATAGACGAGATATACATAACACTGCACAATGAATATTATATCTTATCATGAAACAAAGAAATGAGATGCGATATCGCGATTTAAGAAGCTTTAGAACTCTTTTGCTCCGATACGTAGATATCTGCAAACGCTATTTCCTAGCAAGGATCTGTTGCATTTACATTCATTTGAAGTGTATGCGAGGTATACATGACAATTGGCAATGAATATTATATATTATCATGAACCATAGAAATGAGAAGCGATATCGCGTTTTGAGAAGCAGTGGATCTCTAATCCCACGATACGTAGACATCTGCAAACGCTATTTCCTAGCAAGGAAGTGTCGCATTTACATTCTTTTGAAGTGAATACGAGGTATACATAGCACTGCACAATGAATATTATATCTTATCATGAAACATAGAAATGAGATTCGATATCGCTATTTAAGAAGCTTTAGAACTCATTTGCTTCGATACGTAGATATCTGCAAACGCTATTTCCAAGCAAGGAACTGTCGCATTTACATTCATTTGAAGTGTATTCGAGGTATACATGACACTTCGCAATGAATATTATATATTATCATGAAACATGGAAATGAGATGCGATATCGCGAATTAGCAAGCTTTAGAACTCTATTGCTTCGATACGTAGACATCTCCAAACGCTACATCCTAGCACGGAAGTGTCGCATTTACATTCTTTTGAAAGGAATACGAGGTATACATGACACTTCCCAATGAATATTATATCTTATCATGAAACATAGAACTGAGATGCGTTATCGCGTTTTAAGAGGCATTAGAACTCTATTGCTACGATACGTAGATATCCGTAGGCGCCATTTCCTAGCAAGGAAGTGTCGCATTTACATTCTTTTGAAGTGAATGCGGGGTATACATGACACTTCGCAATGGATATTATATCTCATCATAAAACATTGAAACGAGATGCGATATCGCGTTTTAAGGAGCAATAGAACTCTATTGCTTGGATACGTAGACATGTGCAAACGCTATTTCCTAGCAAGGAAGTGTCGCATTTACATTCTTTTGAAGTGAATACCGTGTATACATGACACTTCGCAATGAATATTATATCTTATCACGAAACATAGAAATGAGATGCGATATCGCGTTTTAAGATGCATTAGAGCTCTATTGCTACGATACGTAGATATCTGGAGACGCTACTTCCTAGCAAGGAAGTGTCGCATTTACATCCATTTGAAGTATAGACGAGATATACATGACACTTCGCAATGAATATTATATATTATCATGAAACATAGACATGAGATGCGATGTCGCGAATTAGCAAGCTTTAGAAAACTATTGCTTCGATACGTAGACATCTGCAAACGCTATTTCCTAGCAAGGAATTGTAGCATTTACATTCTATTGAAGTGAATTCGAGGTATACATAACACTGTACAATGAATACTATATCTTATCATGACACATAGAAATGAGTAGCGATATCGCGTTTTGAGAAGCATTAGAACACTATTGCTTCCATACGGAGACATTTTCAAACGCTAATTCCTAACAAGGAAGTGTCGCATTTAGATTCTGTTGAAGTGAATACGAGGTATACATGACACTTCGCAATAAATATTATATCTTATCATGAAACGTAGAAATGAATTGCGATCTCGCGCTTGAAGAAGCGTTAGAACTCTATTGCCATGATACATAGACACCTGCAAACGCTGTTTCCTAGGAAGGAAGTGTTGCAATTACATTCATTTGAAGTGTATGCGAGGTATAAGTGACATTTCGCAATGAATATTATATCCTGTCACGAAACATAGAAACGAGATGCGATATCACGTTTTGAGAAGCATTAGAACTCTTTTGCTTCGATACGTAGACATCTACAAACGCTACTTCCTAGCAAGGAAGTGTCGCATTTACATTCTTTTGAAGTGAGTACGAGGTATACATCTCACTTTGCAGTGAATTTTATACCTTATCATGAAACATAGAAATGAGATGCGGTATATCTCATTTTATGAAGCATTAGAGCACTATTGTTTCGATACGTCGACATCTGGACCAGATATTTCCTAGCAAGGAAGTGTCGCATTTACATTCTTTTGAAGTGTTGACGACGAATACATAACACTGCACATTGAATATTATATCTCATCACGAAACATCGAAATGAGATGCGATGCCGCATTTTAAGAAGCATTAGAACTCTGCTGCTTCGATACGTAGACATCTGGACCAGATATATCCTAGCAAGGAAGTGTCGCATTTACATCCATTTGAAGTATAGACGAGATATACATGACACTTCGCAATGAATATTATATATTATCATGAAACATAGACATGAGAGGCGATGTCGCGAATTAGCAAGCTTTAGAAACCTATTTCTTCGATACGTAGACATCTGCAAACGCTACTTCCTAGCAAGGAATTGTAGCATTTACATTCTATTGAAGTGAATTCGAGGTATACATAACACTGCACAATGAATACTATATCTTATCATGAAACATAGAAATGAGTAGCGATATCGCGTTTTGAGAAGCATTATAACACTAATGCTACGATACGTAGACATCTGTAAGCGCTACTTCCTAGCAAGGAAGTGTCGCATTTACATTCTTTTGAAAGGAATACGAGGTATACATGACACTTCGCAATGAATATTATATCTTATCATGAAACATAGATATGAGATGCGATATGACGATTTAAGAAGCATTAGAACTCTATAGCTATAATACGCAGACACGTACAAACGCTATTTCCTAGGAAGGAAGTGTCACATTTCCATTCCTCTAATGCGAATACGAGGTATACATAACACTGCACAATGAATATTATATGTAATCATGAAACACAGAAATGAGATGCGACTTCGCGTTTTGAGAAGCATTAGAACACTATTGCTTCGATACGGAGACATCTTCAAACGCTATTTCCTAACAAGGAAGTGTCGCATTTAGATTCTGTTGAAGTTAATACGAGGTATACATGACACTTCGCAATGAATATTATATCTTATCATGAAACGTAGAAATGAGTTGCGATCTCGCGCTTGAAGAAGCGTTAGAACTCTATTGCCATGATACATAGACACCTGCAAACGCTATTTCCTAGGAAGGAAGTGCCGCAATTACATTCCTTTGAAGTGTATGCGAGGTATAAGTGACACTTCGCAATGAATATTATATCTTATCACGAAACATAGAAAAGAGATGCGATATCGCGATTTAAGAAGTATTAGAACACTGATTCTTCGATACGGAGACATCTGCAAACGCTATTTCCTGGCAAGGTATTGTCGCATTCACTTTCTTTTGTAGTGAATACGAGGAGTACATAACACTGCACATTAAATATTATATCTTATCATGAAACATAGAATTGAGAAACGATATCGCGTTTTGAGAAGCATTAGAGCACTAATGCTACGATACGTAGACATCTGCAAACGCTATTTCCTAGCAAGGAATTGTGGCATTCACTTTCTTTTGATGTGAATACGAGGAGTACATAACACTGCACATTAAATATTATATCTTATCATGGAACATAGAAATGAGAAACGATATCGCTTTTTGAGAAGCATTAGAACTCTATTGCTTCGATACGTAGATATCTGCAAACGCTACTTCCTAGCAAGAAAGTGTCGCATTTACATTCATTTGAAGTGAATACTAGGTATACATAACACTGCACAGTGAATATTATATCTTATCATGAAACATAGAAATGAGATGCGATATCGCGATTTAAGAAGCATTAGAACACTATTGCTTCGATACGTAGAGATCTGCAACCGCTATTTCCCAGCAAGGAAGTGTCGCATTTACATTCTTTTGAAGTGAATACGAGGTATACATGATACTTCGCAAAGAATATTATATCTTATCATGAAACATAGATATGAGGTGCGAAATCTCGTTTTGAGACGCATTAGATCTGTATTGCTACGATACGTAGACTTCTACAAACGCTATATCCTAGGAAGGAAGTGTCGCATTTACATACTTTGAAGTGAATACGAGGTATACATGACACTTCGCAATGAATATTACATGTTATCATGAAACATAGAAATCAGATGCGATATCCAATTTTAAGAAGCACTAGAACTCTATAGCTTGGATACGTAGACATCAGCAAACGCTATTTCCTAGCAAGGAACCGTCGCATTTACATTCAATTGAAGTGTATGCGAGGTATACATAACACTCCACAATGAGTATTATATATTATCACGAAACATAGAAATGAGATGCCATATTGCGTTTTAAGTAGCATTAGAACTCTATTGCTACGATACCTAGACATCTGCAAACGCTACTTCCTTGCAAGGAAGTGTCGCAATTACATTCTTTAGAAGTGAATACGAGGTATACATGACACCTGGCATTGAATATTATATGTATTCATGAAACATAGAAGTGAGATGCGATATCGCCTCTTAAGAAGCATTAGAATCCTATTGCTACGATACGCAGACATCTGCAGTCGCAATTTCCTGGCATGGAAGTGTCGCGTTTACATTCTTTTGAAGTGAGTACGAGGTGTACATGACACCTCGCATTGAATATTATATGTATTCATGAAACATAGAAATGAGATGCGATATCGCTTCTTAAGAAGCATTAGAAACCTATTGCCACGATACGCAGACATCTGCAGACGCAGTTTCCTGGCAAGGAAGTGTCGCGTTTACATTCTTTTGAAGTGAATACAAGGTATACATAACACTCCACAATGAATACTATATCTTATCATGAAACATAGAGATGAGATGCAATATGGCGATTTGAGGAGCATTGGAATTCTGTTGCTTCGATACGTAGACATCTGCAAACGCTATTTCCTAGCAAGGAAGAGTCGCATTTACATTCTTTTGAAGTGAATACTAGCTGTAAATAACACTGCACAATGAATATTATATCTTATCATGAAACATAGGAATGAGGTGCGATATCGCGTTTTAACAAGCGTTAGTACCCTATTGCTATGATACGTAGGCACCTACAAACGCCATTTCCTAGCAAGGAAGTGTCGCATTTACATTCTTTTGAAGTGAGTACGAGGTATACATGACACTTCGCAATGAATATTATATCTTAACATGAAGCATAGAAATGAGATGCGACATCGCGTTTTGAGAAGCATTAGAACTCTATTGCTACGATACGTAGATATCTGTAAACGCTATTTCCTAGCAAGGAAGTGTAGCATTTACATTCATTTGAAGTGTATGCGAGGTATACATAACACTTCGCAATGAATATTATATATTATCATGAAACATAGAAATGAGATGCGATATCGCGAATTAGCAAGCTTTAGAACTCTATTGCTTCGATACGTAGAAATCTGCGAAAGCTATTTCCTAGTACGGATGTGTCGCATTTACATTCTTTTGAAGTGAATACGAGGTATACATAACACTCCACAATGTATATTATATCTTATCATGAAACATAGAAATGAGGAGCGATTTCGCGCTTTAGGTGGCATTAGAATTCTATTGCTACGATACGAAGACATCTGAAAACGCTATTTCCTAGCAAGGAAGTGTCGCATTTACATTCATTTGAAGTGAATACGAGGCATACATGAATGTTCGCAATGAATATTATATATTATCATGAAACATAGTAATGAGAAGTGATATCGCGTTTTGAGAAGGATTAGAACTCTAATGCTACGATACGTAGACATCTGCAAACGCCACTTCCTAGCAAGGAAATGTCGCATTTTATTCATTTTAAGTGTATCCGAGGTATACATGACACTTCGCAATGAATATTATATATTATAAAGAAACATAGAAATGAGAAGCGATAACGCGTTTTGAGAAGCATTATAGCACTAATTCTGCGATACGTAGACATCTGCAAACGCTATTTCCTAGCAAGGAAGTGTCGCATTTACATTCATTTGAAGTATAGACGAGATATACATAACACTGCACAATGAATATTATATCTTATTATGAAACATAGAAATGAGATGCGATATCGCGAATTAGCAAGCTTTAGAACTCTAATGCTACGATACGTAGACATCTTGCAAACGCTATTTCCAAGCAAGGAAGTGTCGCATTTAATTTCATTTGAAGTGTATGCGAGGTATACATGACACTACGCAATGAATATTGTATACTATCATGAAACACAGAAAAGAGAAGCGATATGGTGATTTAAGAAGCATTAGATCCCTATTGCATCGGTACGTAGACATCTGCAAACGCTACTTCCTAGCAAGGAAGTGTCGCATTTACATTCTTTTGAAGTGAATACGAGGTATACATAACACTGCACAATGAATATTATATCTTATCATGAAACATAGAAAAGAGATGCGATATCGCGATTTAAGAAGCATTACAACTCTATTGCTTCGATACGTAGACATCTGCAAACGCTACTTCCTATCAAGGAAGTGTCGCATTTACATTCATTTGAAGTGAATGCGAGGTATACATGACACTTCGCAGTGAATATTATATATTATCATGAAACATAGTAATGAGAAGCGATATGGCGATTTAAGAAGCATTAGACCACTATTGCTTCGATACGTAGACATCTGCAAACGCTACTTCCTAGCAAGGAAGTGTCGCATTTACATTCTTTTGTAAGGAATACGAGGTATACATGACACTTTGCAATGAATATTATATCTTATCAAGAAACATAGAAATGAGATGCGATATCGCGATTTAAGAAGCATTTGAACAGTATTGCCCCGATACGTAGATATCTGGAAGCGCTATTTCCTAGCAAGGAAGTGTCGCATTTACATTCTTTTGAAGTGAATACGGGGTACACATAACACTCCACAATGAATATTATACCTTATCACGAAGCATAGATATGCAATGCGATAACGCGATTTATGAAGCGTTAGATCTCTACTGCTTCGATACGGTAACATCTGCAAACGCAATTTCCCAGCAAGGAAGTGTCGCATTTACATTCTTTTGAAGTGAATACGAGGTATACATATCACCTCGCAATGAATATTATATCCTATCATGAAACATAGGAATGAGATTCGATATCGAGTTCTAAGAAGCATTAGAACTCGACTGCTTCGATACGTAGTCATCTGCAAACGCTATTTCCTAGCAAGGAAGGGTCGCATTTACATTCGATTGAAGTGTATGAGGGGTTTAAGTGACATTTCGCAATGAATATTATAGCCTATCATGAAACATAGAAATGAGATGCGATATCTCGTTTTAAGAAGCATTAGAACTCTATTGTTACGATAGGTAGACATCTGCAAACGCTATTTCCTAGCAAGGAAGTGTCGCATTTACATTCTTTTGATGTGAATACGAGGTATTCATAACACTGCACAATGAACATTATATCTTATCATGAAACACAGAAATGAGATGCGATATGGCGATTTATGAAGCATTATATGTCTATTGCTTCGATACGTAGACATCTGAAAACGCTATTTCCTAGCAAGGAAGTGTCGCATTTACATTCTTTTGAAGTGAATACGGGGTACACATAACACTCCACAATGAATATTATACCTTATCACGAAGCATAGATATGCAATGCGATAACGCGATTTATGAAGCGTTAGATCTCTACTGCTTCGATACGGTAACATCTGCAAACGCAATTTCCCAGCAAGGAAGTGTCGCATTTACATTCTTTTGAAGTGAATACGAGGTATACATATCACCTCGCAATGAATATTATATCCTATCATGAAACATAGGAATGAGATTCGATATCGAGTTCTAAGAAGCATTAGAACTCGACTGCTTCGATACGTAGTCATCTGCAAACGCTATTTCCTAGCAAGGAAGGGTCGCATTTACATTCGATTGAAGTGTATGAGGGGTTTAAGTGACATTTCGCAATGAATATTATAGCCTATCATGAAACATAGAAATGAGATGCGATATCTCGTTTTAAGAAGCATTAGAACTCTATTGTTACGATAGGTAGACATCTGCAAACGCTATTTCCTAGCAAGGAAGTGTCGCATTTACATTCTTTTGATGTGAATACGAGGTATTCATAACACTGCACAATGAACATTATATCTTATCATGAAACACAGTAATGAGATGCGATATGGCGATTTATGAAGCATTATATGTCTATTGCTTCGATACGTAGACATCTGAAAACGCTATTTCCTAGCAAGGAAGTGTCGCATTTACATTATTTTGAGGTGAATACGAGGTATACATAACACTGCACAATGAATATTATATCTTATCATGAAACATAGAAATGAGATGCGATATCGCGATTTAAGAAGCATTAGAACTCTATTGCTTCGATACGTAGATATCTGGGAACCCTATTTCCTGAGAAGGAAGTGTCGCATTTGCATTCATTTCAAGTATAGACGAGATATACACAACCCTGCACAATGAATATTACATCTTATCATAAAACATAGAAATGAGATGCGATATCGCGATTTAAGAAGCATTAGAACACTGTTGTTTCGATACGTAGACATCTGCAAACGCTATTTCCAAGCAAGGAAGTGTCGCATTTACATTCATTTGAAGTGTATGCGAGGTATACATGACACTTCGCTGTGAATATTATATATTATCATGAAACATAGAAATGAGAAGCGATATGGCGATTTAAGAAGCATTAGATCCCTATTGCTTCGATACGTATACATCTGCAATCGCTACTTCCTAGCAAGGAAGTGTCGCATTTACATTATTTTCAACTGAATACGAGGTATGCATAACACTGCACAATGAATATTATATCTTATCATGAAACATAGGAATGAGATGCGATATCGCTTTCTGAGAAGCACTAGAACTCTATTGCTTCGATACTTAGACATCTGCAAACGCTATTTCCTAGCATGGAAGTGACGCATTTACATTCTTTTCAAGTGAATACAAGGTATACATGACACTTCGCAATGAATATTATATCTTATCGTGAAACGTGGGAGTGAGATGCGATATCGCGTCTTAACAAGCATTAGAACTCCATGGCTTCTATTGTCACGTCACGAGGGTGGAAAATTTCCGCTTTACTCGGAGACGACACGCAGCCAATTTGCGGAAACGGCTCGCTTAATTGCGACTAATGCCGGGTTCTTTCCTTGGGACAACGAACGCTTTTAGGAACACGCTAACGCTGTAAATGTGGAAAAATCCTACCTTTGCCATCTTGATAGCGAACAAATCAATATTCTTTCTTGAGATATCTCTGCTTACACTGTGCTTTCCCTAAGACTAAGTTAAAAGTAGACTTAATTGTTTAAAATTGGAATTAGAACTAGACTCGATGATTGGAATTGAACTTGAATTTAGAATAGAATTACGAACACCTCTGACTAAGGTGGATAATAGCCCGTAGGCATTAGAGCTGTCTAATGAAGAAAGCTTGGAACGAGGCTCGGAGAAGACTGACTCTCCGATCGCGGGTCCGCAACCTCCTTAGGTCGCGTGGCGCGCGAGTCGCTGGAGCCCGGAGTGGGGTGGCCGCTCGGCCCGCGCAGTGGGGCGGCCTGTCGGAGTGGAGCGCGGCTCGCGTTACGCGTGAGCCGCGCGCGTCGGACGCCCGCTCGAACGTAACGCAATCTATAATTACAGATATTTACGTTGATCTTAGAAGCTATGTGTGTGTTGTCTGCGTATGTACAATGTATGTGTCGAGTACTTAGATCTAGAGTACGATTTACGAATATATACTTTGGAAATAGGAATAACGCTGTAATGGTGTAGGTGATTCGCTGCTGTGCCCAGTGGTCCAGTCGTCTGGTTGGATGCTGCATCTTTCCTGGCTCTGGAAATGCTGCACGTTGTCACACGGTCGATCGGTCGAACTCCTAGGTCTTCGTACCATGACAGCAGCCTTGGCTCGGCGGACGTGGTGTATGTTTGGTTGTGGTGGCGCTCGTCCCGTGTGCTTAGGTGCAGCTACGGTGAGTACGTCGCTGCTGGAGCTGTGGGAGGCGCTGGGGATGGAAGGCAGTACGCGAGACGTTACACTAGGAAATAGCGTTTGCAGATGTCCACGTACCGAAGCAATAGAGTTCTAATGCTTCTTAAATCGCAATATCGCATCTCATTTCTATGTTTCATAATAAGATATAATATTCATTGCGAAGTGTCATGTATACCTCGTATTCCTTTAAAAAGAATGTAAATGCGACACTTCCTTGCAAGGAAATAGCGTTTGCAGACGTCTACGTAACGTGGCATTAGAGTTCTAATGCTTCTTAAATCGCAATATCGCATCTCATTTCTATGTTTCATGATAAGATATAATATTCATTGTGCAGTGTTATGTATACCTCGTATTCACTTCAAAAGAATGTAAATGCGACACTTCCTTGCTAGGAAGTAGCGTTTGCAGATGTCTACGTATAGAAGCAATAAGGATTTAATGCTTCTTAAATCGCTATATCGCTTCCCATTTCTATGTTTCATGATAATATATAATATTCACTGCGAAGTGTCATGTATACCTCGCATACACTTCAAACGAACGAAAATGCGACATTTCCTTGCTAGGAAATAGCGTTTGCAGATGTCTACGTATCGAAGCAATAGTGTTCTAATGCTTCTTAAATCGCGATATCTCATCTGATTTCTATGTTTCATGATAAGATATAATATTCATTGCGAAGTGTCATGTATACCTCGCATACACCTCAAATGAATGTAAATGCGACACTTCCGTGCTAGGAAATAGAGTTTGCAGATGTCTACGTATCGAAGCAATAGAGTTCTAAAGCTTCTTAAATCGCGATATCGCATCTCATATCTACGTTTCATGATGATATATAATATTCATTGCGAAATGTCATGTATACCTCGCATACACTTCAAATGAATGTGAATGCGACAGTTCCTTGCTAGGAAATAGTGTTTGTAGATATCTAGTATGGAAGCAATAGACTTCTAAAGCTTCTTAAATCGCGATATCGCATCTCATTTCTATGTTTCGTGATAAGATAAAATATTCATTGTGCAGTGTTATGTATACCTCCTATTCACCTCAAAAGAATGTAAATGCGACACTTCCTTGCCAGGAAATAGCGTTCGCAGATATCTACGTATCGAAGCAATAGTGTTCTGATGCTTCTTAAATCGCGATATCGCATCTCATTTCTGTGTTTCATGATAAGATATAATATTCATTGTGCAGTGTTATGTATACCTCGTATTCACTTCAAAAGAATGTAAATAGAAAACTTCCTTGCTAGGACATGGCGTTTGCAGTTGTCTCCGTATCGAAGCAATAGAGTTCCAATGCTTCTTATATCGCGATATCGCACCTCACTTCTATGTTTCATGTTAAGATATAATATTAATTGCGAACTGTCACGTATACCTCGCATACACTTCAAATGAATGTAAATGCGACACTTACTTGCTCGGAAATAGCCTTTGCAGATGTCTCCGTATCGAAGCAATAGTATTCTAATGCTTCTTAAATAGCGATATCGCATCTCATTCCTATGTTTCATGATAAGTTACAATATTCATTGTGGAGTGTTATGTATACCTCGTATTCACCTCAAAAGAATGTAAATGCGCAAGTTCCGTGCCAGGAAATAGCGATTGCGGATGTCTACGTATCGTAGCAAAAGGGTTCTAATGCTTCTCAAGACGCGATATCGCATTTCATTTCTATGTTTCATGATAAGATATAATATTCGCTGTGCAGCGTTATGTATACCTCGTATTCACTTCAAAAGAATGTAAAGGCTACAATTCCTTCCTTGGAAATAGCGCTTGCATATGTCTACGTATCGAAGCAATAGGTTTCTAAATCTTGCTAATTCGCGATATCGCATCTCATATCTATGTTTCATGATAATATATAATATTCATTGCGAAGTGTCATGTATACCTCGCATAAACTTCAAATGAATGTGAATGCGACAGTACCTTGCTAGGAAATAGTGTTTGCAGATTTCTACGTATCGAAGCAATAGAGTTCTAAAGCTTCTCAGATCGCGATATCGCATCTCATTTCTATGTTTCATGATAAGACACAATATTCATTGTGCAGTGTTATGAATACCTCGTATTCACTTCAAAAGTATGTAAATGCGACACTTCCTTGCTTGGAAATAGCGTTTGCAGATGTCTACGTATCGAAGCAATAGAGCTCAAATGCTTCTTAAATCGTCATATTGCATCTAATTTCTATGTTTCATGATAAGATATAAATATTCATTGCGAAGTGTCATGTACACCTCGTATTCACTCCAATAGAATGTAAATGCGACACTTCCTTGCTAGGATATAGCGTTTGCAGATGTCTACGTATCGAGGCAATAGAATTCTAAACTTCTTAATTCGCGATATCGCATCTCATATCTATGTTTCATGATAATATATAATATTCATTGCGAAGTGTCATGTATACCTCGCATACGCTTCAAATGAATGTAAATGCGACACTTCCTTCCTAGGAAATAGCGTTTGCAGGTGTCTACGCATCGAAGCAATAGAGTTCTAATGATTCTTATATCGTCATACAGCTTCTCATATCTACGTTCCTCGATAAGATATAATATTCATTGGGAAGTGTCATGTATACCTCGCATACAGTTCAAGTGAATGTAAGTGCGACACTTCCTTGCTAGGAAGTAGCGTTTGCAGATGTCTACGTATCGAAAATATAGAGTTCTAATGCTTTTTAAATCGCGATATCGCATCTCATTTCTATGTTTCATGATAAGATATAATATTCATTGTGCAGTGTTATGTATATCTCGTCTATACTTCAAATTGAATGTAAATGCGACACTTCCTTGCTAGGAAATAGCGTTTGCAGATGTCTACGTATCGAAGCAATAGTGTTCTACTGCTTCTTATATCGCGATGTCGCATCTCATTTCTATGTTTCATAATAAGATATAATATTCATTGTGCAGTGTTATGTATACCTCGTATTCACTTGAAAAGAATGTAAATGCGACACTTCCTTGATAGGAAGTAGCGTTTGCAGATATCTACGCATCGGTGCAGTAGAGTTGTAATGCTTCATAAATCGTCATATCGCATCTCATATCTACGTTTCATGATAAGATATAATATTCATTGCGAAGTGTCGTGTATACCTCGTACTCACTTCAAAATAATGTAAATGCGTCACTTCCTTGTTAGGAAATAGCGTTTGCAGATGTCTACGTATCGAAGCAATAGAATTCTATTGCTTCTTAAATCGCCATATCGCATCTCATTCCTATGTTTCATGATAAGATATAATATTCATTGCGAAGTGCCAAGTATACCTCGCATACAATTCAATTGAATGTACATGCGACACTTCCTTGCTAGGAAATAGCGTCTGCAGATGTCTACGTTTCGTGGCATTAGAGTTCTAATGCTTCTCAAAACGCGATATCGCTTCTCATTTCTATGTTTCATGATAATATGTAATATTCATTGCGAAGCGTCATGTATACCTCGCATACACTTAAAATGAATGTAAATGTCACGCTTCCTTCCTAGGAAATAGCGTTTGCACATGTCTACGTATCGAAGCAATAGATTTCTAATGCTTCCTAAATCGCCATATTGCATCTCATTTCTATGTTTCATGATAATATATAATATTCATTGCTGAGTGTCATGTATACCTCGTATTCACTCCAATAGAATGTAAATGCGACACTTCCTTGCTAGGATATAGCGTTTGCAGATGTCTACGTATCGAGGCAATAGAATTCTAAACTTCTTAATTCGCGATATCGCATCTCATATCTATGTTTCATGATAATATATAATATTCATTGCGAAGTGTCATGTATACCTCGCATACGCTTCAAATGAATGTAAATGCGACACTTCCTTCCTAGGAAATAGCGTTTGCAGGTGTCTACGCATCGAAGCAATAGAGTTCTAATGATTCTTATATCGTCATACAGCTTCTCATATCTACGTTCCTCGATAAGATATAATATTCATTGGGAAGTGTCATGTATACCTCGCATACAGTTCAAGTGAATGTAAGTGCGACACTTCCTTGCTAGGAAGTAGCGTTTGCAGATGTCTACGTATCGAAAATATAGAGTTCTAATGCTTTTTAAATCGCGATATCGCATCTCATTTCTATGTTTCATGATAAGATATAATATTCATTGTGCAGTGTTATGTATATCTCGTCTATACTTCAAATTGAATGTAAATGCGACACTTCCTTGCTAGGAAATAGCGTTTGCAGATGTCTACGTATCGAAGCAATAGTGTTCTACTGCTTCTTATATCGCGATATCGCATCTCATTTCTATGTTTCATAATAAGATATAATATTCATTGTGCAGTGTTATGTATACCTCGTATTCACTTGAAAAGAATGTAAATGCGACACTTCCTTGATAGGAAGTAGCGTTTGCAGATATCTACGCATCGGTGCAGTAGAGTTGTAATGCTTCATAAATCGTCATATCGCATCTCATATCTACGTTTCATGATAAGATATAATATTCATTGCGAAGTGTCGTGTATACCTCGTACTCACTTCAAAATAATGTAAATGCGTCACTTCCTTGTTAGGAAATAGCGTTTGCAGATGTCTACGTGTCGAAGCAATAGAATTCTATTGCTTCTTAAATCGCCATATCGCATCTCATTCCTATGTTTCATGATAAGATATAATATTCATTGCGAAGTGCCAAGTATACCTCGCATACAATTCAATTGAATGTACATGCGACACTTCCTTGCTAGGAAATAGCGTCTGCAGATGTCTACGTTTCGTGGCATTAGAGTTCTAATGCTTCTCAAAACGCGATATCGCTTCTCATTTCTATGTTTCATGATAATATGTAATATTCATTGCGAAGCGTCATGTATACCTCGCATACACTTAAAATGAATGTAAATGTCACGCTTCCTTCCTAGGAAATAGCGTTTGCACATGTCTACGTATCGAAGCAATAGATTTCTAATGCTTCCTAAATCGCCATATTGCATCTCATTTCTATGTTTCATGATAATATATAATATTCATTGCTGAGTGTCATGTATACCTCGCATACACTTCAAATGAATGTAAATGCGACATTTCTTTCCTAGGAAATAGCGTTTGCAGATGTCTACGTATCGAGGCAATAGAGTCCTAATGCTTCTTATATCGTCATATAGCTTCTCATATCTACGTTCCTCGATAAGATATAATATTCATTGGGAAGTGTCATGTATACCTCGCATACACTTCAAGTGAATGTAAATGCGACAGTTCCTTGCTAGGAAATAGTGTTTGCAGATGTTTATGTATCGAAGCAATAGAGCTCTAATGCTTCTTAAAACGGGATATCGCATCTTATTCCTATGTTTCATGATAAGATATAATATTCATTGCGAAGTGTCATGTATACCTCGCATACACTTGAAATAAAAGTAGATGCGACACTTCCTTCCAAGGAACTAGAGTTTGCAGATGTCTACGTATGGAAGCAATAGAGTTGTAATGCTCCTTTGAACGCGATATAGCCTGCCATTGCCATGTTTGATGATAATATATAATACTCATTGCGAAGTGTCTTGTATACCTCGGACACACATAAATGAATGTAAATGCGACTCTCCGTTGCTATTAATTAGCGTTTGCAGATGGCTTAGTATCGCAGCAATAGTGTTCCAATGCTTCTTAAAACGCGATATCGCATCTCATTTCTATGTCTCATGATAAGATACGATATTCATTGCTAAGTGTTATGTATTCCTCGTCTACACTTCAAATGAATGTAAATGCGAGGCTTCCTTGCTAGGAAGTTGCGTTACCAGATGTCTATGTATCGAAACAATAGAGTTCTAATGCTTCTTAAAACAGGATATCGCATCTCATTTCTATGTTTCATGATAAGATGTAATATTCATTGCGATGTGTTATGTATACCTCACATACACTTCCAATGAATGTAAATGCGACACTTCCTTGATACGAAATAGCGATTGCAGATGTCTACGTATAGTGTAACGTCTCGCGTACTGCCTTCCATCCCCCAGCGCCTCCCACAGCATCCGGCAGCGACGTACTCACCGTCAGCTGCACCTAAGCACACGGGACGAGCGCCACCACAACCAAACATACACCACGTCCGCCGAGCCAAGGCTGCTATCAAGGTACGAAGACCTAGGAGTTCGACCGTTCGACCGTGTGACAACGTGCAGCATTTCCAAAGCCAGGAAAGATGCAGCATTCAACCAGGCGACTGGACCACTGGGCACAGCAGCGAATCAGCTACACCATTACGGCGTTATTCCTATTTCCAAAGTATATATTCGTAAATCGTACTCTAGATCTAAGTACTCGACACATACATTGTACATACGCATACAACACACACATAGCTTCTAAGATCAACGTAAATATCTATAATTATATGTTGCGATACGCTCGAGCGGTCGTCCGACGAGCGCGACTCACGCGTGACGCGAGCCGCGCCCCACTCCGACCGGCCGCCCCACTGCGCGGGCCGAGCGGCCACCCCACTCCGGGCTCCAGCGACTCGCGCGCCATGCGACCTAAGGAGGTCGCGGACCCGCGATCGGAGAGTCAGTCTTCTCCGAGCCTCGTTCCAAGCTTTCTTCATTAGACAGCTCTAATGCCTACGGGCTATTATCCACCTTAGTCAGAGGTGTTCGTAATTCTATTCTAAATTCAAGTTCAATTCCAATCATCGAGTCTAGTTCTAATTCCAATTTTAAACAATTAAGTCTACTTTTAACTTAGTCTTAGGGAAAGTACAGTGTAAGCTTAGGATTAACTTAGAATATACTTTGATTTTACCTCCTAACTACTAGTTCAGTTATTGATAATTTCCATTAACTTCATTCTTATCCTGCGAGTTCTTCCACGAGCCAACGCGTGGATATTTTACATTCAATCCAATCGTTAGTCGATCATTGGTAATCAGCTGGTTAGAGCGGACCGCCGCTTAGCTTCGCTGACCCATACGTGAGACTGCGTGCAGATAACGCCGATATTTCATTCTCTGGACCGAGAGGCTAGAGCGGACCGCCGCTTACCCGAGTCGTATCTAGTCTGCTGAAATTAGACGCGAATGTGCAGTAATTCGAAGCGAAAGGCTCGACGTGCGGGAAGGAAGAACTTCCTACGCCGTCTCGTACGTGAATACGTGGGCACCAAAGCCTTACCGTCGATCAGTGCATCCGCCACCGTACTCGTGGCTTCTGAACGATCCACGCCGACAACCTTATCCGATCCAGGGAAGCCGAACATTGCTGAATCCCCGCAACGCTGGGCGCTCATCCCTTTGGCCATTCAGCCTCGCAGTCCTTACGCAGCATCGATACCAGACTACGATCCACGGAAGCAGAGATATCTCAAGAAAGAATATTGATTTGTTAGCTATCAAGACGGCAAAGGTAGGATTTTTCCACATTTACAGCGTTAGCGTGTTCCTAAAAGCGTTCGTTGTCCCATGGAAAGAACCCGGCATTAGTCGCAATTAAGCGAGCCGTTTCCGCGAATTGGCTGGGTGTCGTCTCCGAGTAAAGCGGATATTTTCCACCCTCGTGACGTGACACCTAGCAAGGAAGTGTCGCATTTACATTCATTTGAAGTGTATGCGAGGTATACATGACACTTCGCAGTGAATATTATATATTGCCATGAAACATAGAAATGAGAAGGGATATGGAGATTTAAGAAGAATTAGATCCCTATTGCTTCGATACGTAGACATCTGCAAACGCTACTTCCTAGCAAGGAAGTGTCGCATGTACATTCAGTTGAAGTGTATGCGAGGTATACATGGCACTTCGCAATGAATATTATATCTTATCATGAAACATAGAAATGAGATGCGATATGGCGATTTATGAAGCATTAGATGTCTACCGGTTCGATACGTAGTCATCTGCAAACGCTACTTCCTAGCAAGGAAGTGTCGCATTTACATTCTTTTGAAGTGAATACGAGGTATTCATAACACTGCACAATGAATACTATATCTTATCATGAAACATAGAAATGAGATGCGATATGGCGATTTAAGAAGCATAGAACTCTATTGCTTCGATACGTAGACATCTGCAAACGCTACTTCCTAGCAAGGAAGTGTTGCATTTACATTCTTTTGAAAGGAATACGAGGTATACATGGCACTT
Organism: Xylocopa sonorina; assembly: GCF_050948175.1. NCBI lineage: Eukaryota > Metazoa > Arthropoda > Insecta > Hymenoptera > Apidae > Xylocopa > Xylocopa sonorina. The sequence goes on from NW_027490345.1 coordinate 441,811, forward strand.
CGCAATGAAAATTATATCTTATCATGAAACATAGAAATGAGATGCGATATGACGATTTAAGAAGCATTAGAATTCTATTGCTTGGGTATGTAGACATCGGCAAACTCTATTTCCTAGCAAGGAAGTGTCGTATGTACATTCAATTAAAGTGTATGCGAGGTATACATGACACTTCGCAATGAATATTATATATTGTCATGAAACATAGATATGAGATGCGATATCGCGAATTAGCAAGCTGTAGAAACCTATTGCTTTGATACGTAGACATCTGCAAACGCTATTTCCTAGCAAGGAATTGTAGCATTTACATTCTATTGAAGTGAATTCGAGGTATACATAACACAGCACAATGAATATTATATCTTATCATGAAACATAGAAATGAGTAGCGATATCGCGTTTTGAGAAGCATTATAACACTAATGCTACGATACGTAGACATCTGCAGACGCTATTTCCTGGCAAGGAAGTGTCGCATTTACATTCTTTTGATGTGAATACGAGGTATACATAACACTGCACAATGAATATTATACCTTATCATGAAACATAGAAATGAGGTGCGATATCGCGAATTAACAAGCGTTAGAACTCTATAGCTATGATACGTAGACACGTGCAAACGCTATTTCCTAGGAAGGAAGTGTCGCATTCACATTCTTTTGAAGTGAATACGAGTTATACATGACACTTCGCAATGCATATTATATCCTATCATGGAACATAGGAGACAGATGCGATATCTCATTTTAAGAAGCATTAGAGCTCTATTGCTTCGATACGTACACATCTGCAAACGCTACTTGGTGGCAAGGAAGTGTCGCATTTACATTCTTTTGCAGTGAATACGGGGTATACATGACACTTCCCAATGAATATTGTATCTTATAATGAAACATAGAAATGAGATCCGATATCTCATTTTAATAAGCATTAGAACTCTATTGATTCGATACGTAGACATCTGCAAACGCTATTTCCTAGGAAGGATGTGTCGCAATTACATTCATTTGATGTGAATTAGAGGTATACATAACACTGCTCAATGAATATTATATCTTATCACGAAACATAGAAATGACATGCGAAATCGCGATTTAAAAGGCATTAGAACTCTCTTGCATCGATACGTAGACATCTGCAAACGCTACGTCCTAGCAAGGAAGTGACGCATTTACATTCTTTTGAAGTGAATACGATGTATACATGACACTTCGCAATGAATATTATATCTTATCTCGAAACATAGGTATGACATGCGAAATCGCGATTTAAAAAGCATTAGAACTCCCTTGCTTCGATACGTAGACATGTGCAAACGCTACGTCCTAGCAAGGAAGTGTCGCATTTACATTCATTTGAAGTGAATACGAGGTATACATGACACTTCGCAATGAATATTATATCTTATCATGAAACATAGAAATGAAATGCGATATCGCGTTTTAAGAAGCATTAGAACTCTATTGCTACGATACGAAGGCACCTGCAGACAATATTTCCTAGCAAGGAAGTGTCGCTTTTACATTCTTTAGATTTGAATACGAGGTATACATGACACTTCGCAATGAATATTGTATCTTATCATGAAACATTGAAATGAGACGCGATATCGCGCTTTAAGAAGCATTAGTACACTATTACTTCGATACGTAGACATCTGCAAACGCTATTTCCTAGGAAGGAAGTGTCGCATTTACATTCATTTGATGTGTAGACGAGGAATACATAACACCTCGCAATGAATATTATATCTTATCATGAGACATAGAAATGAGGTGCGATATCGCGTTTTAAGGAGAATTAGAACTCTATAGCTTCGATACAGAGATATATTGGGAACTGAATTTCCTAGAGCGGAAGTGTCGCATTTTGTGACGTCAGGCGTACCGCCTGCCACCCATCAACCTTCTCGCACCCCCCAGCATCAACCCCTGGACGCATGCAACCAGCCAAACTCGCCTGCAGAACCAGCAACTGTAAGTTTTCGCACGCGCATACCTACACGCGCTCACTCACACCGAGTTCCGCTGCCTCACTCGCACCACCGAGTATACCTGTCTCGCCCGCACCAAGGACGGGCAGCCCTATCTCCCTCGCACCGAGGATTCCGTCCAGCAGGAAGTCGTAGCCGCAGCCCATCACCTGAATGGGGTCTTTTCCAATTCGGGGAACAGGATCTGCTAGAACCTATATATTACATCTAAGCTAGGACATACATACCATATCATGACGCATATATAAGAATTCCTAGATCTAAGTTACACTAAGTAAGATGCGTCCGGCATGCGGCATGCGCCGCTAGCCCCACCACGAGCCGCGGGTCCCCACTCGCTGGACCGGGCGCTCTCCGCCTCGAGACGCGAGTCCCCCACTCGCGGGACCGCGATCTCCCTACCACGAGCGTTCGCGACCATAGCGTCCCGCGAACCGAGGAGGTCAGAGACGCGTCTCCAGAGCACACACTCTGACTCGAGATCTCCTGCCGAGGAGTCGAAACCTCTAGTTCTAGATCGTTAGCCACCTCAATGTGAGGTTCAGGCATCGTATTTCTATTTCCGAAAAATAGGCTCGTGTCGTAAAGCCTCCGGAGCAACGGAAAATAGTTTCACCGGACGTGGTACCTCGTATTCACCTCAAAAGAATGTAAATGCGACACTACCTTCCTAGGAAATAAGGTTAGCAGATATCTACGTATCGAAGAAATAGAGCTCTAATGCTTCTTGAAACGCCATATCGTATCTCATTTCTATGTTTTATCATAAGATATAATATTCAATACGTTCAAAAGAATGTAAGTACGACATTTCCTTGCTAGGAAATAGAGGTTGCAGATGTCTACGTATCGTAGCAATAGAGTTCTAATGCATCTTAAAACGAGACATCGCATCTTATATCTATGTTTCATGATAAGATATAATATTCATTGCGAAGTGTCATGTATACCTCGTATTCACATCAAAAGAATGTCAATGCGACACTTACATGCTAGGAAATAGCGTTTGCAGATGTCTACGTATCGCAGCAGTAGAATTCTAATGCTTTATAAAACGAGATGTCGCATTTCATTTCTATGTTTCTTGGTAAGATATAATATTCATTGTAGAGTATTATGTATACCTCGTATTCACTTCAAATGAATGTAAATGCGACACTTCCCTGCTAGGAAATAGGGTTTGCAGATGTCTACGTATCGTAGCAAGAGAGTCCTAAAGCTTCTTAGAAAGCGATATCGCATCTCACTTCCATGTTTCATGATAAGATATAATATTCATTGCGAAGTGTCATGTATACCTCGTATTCACTTCAAAAGGATGTAAATGCGACACTTACATGCTAGGAAATAGCGTTTGCAGATGTCCACGTATCGTAGCAATAGAGTTCTAATACTTCTTATAACGCGATATCGCATCTCACTGCTATATTTCATGATAAGATATAATATTCATTATGGATTGTTATGTATACCTCGTACTCACTTCAAAAGAATGTAAATGCGACACTTACATGCTAGGAAATAGCGTTTGCAGATGTCTACGTATCCTAGCAATAGAGTTCTAATGCTTCTTAAAACGAGATGTTGCATCTCACTTCCATGTTTCATGATAAGGTATAATATTCATTGCGAATTGTCATGTATACCTCGTATTCACTTCAAAAGAATGTAAATGCGACACCTCCATGCTAGGAAGTAGCGTTTGCAGATGTCTACGTATCGTAGCAATAGAGTTCTAATGCTTCCTAAGACGCGATATCGCATCTCTCTTCTATGTTTCATGATAAGGTATAATATTCATTGCGAATTGTCATGTATACTTCGTATTCACTTCAAAAGAATGTAGATGCGACACTTCCATGCTAGGAAATAGCGTTTGCAGATGTCTACGTATCGTAGCAATAGAGTTCTAATACTTCTTATAACGCGATATCGCATCTCACTGCTATATTTCATGATAAGATATAATATTCATTATGGATTGCTATGTATACCTCGTACTCACTTCAAAAGAATGTAAATGCGACTCTTCCATGCTAGGAAATAGCCTTTGCAGATGTCTACGTATCGCAGCAATAGAGTTCTAGTGCTTCTTAAAAGGCGATATCGGATCTCACTGCTATGTTTCATGATAAGATATAATATTCATTATGGAGTGATAAGTATACCTCGTACTCACTTCAAAAGAATGGAAATGCGACCCTTCCATGCTAGTGAATAGCCATTGCAAATGTCTACGTATCGTAGCAATAGAGTTCTAATGCTTACTAAAACGCGATATCGCATATCTCTTCTATGTTTCATGATAAGGTATAATATTCATTGCGAATTGTCATGTATACCTCGTATTCACTTCAAAAGAATGTAGATGCGACACTTCCATGCTAGGAAATAGCGTTTGCAGATGTCCACGTATCGTAGCAATAGAGTTCTAATGCTTCTTAAAACGAGATGTCATATTTCATTTCTATGTTTCGTGATAAGATATAATATACATGGTAGAGTGTTATGTATACCTCGTATTCACTTCAAATGAATGTAAATGCGCCACTTCCTTTCAAGGAAATAGCGTTCCCAGATGTCTACGTATCGAAGCAATAGAGTTCTAATGTTTCTTAAATAGCGATATCGCATCCCATTTCTATGTTTCATGATAAGATATAATATCCATTGCGAAGTGTCATGTATATCTCGTATTCACATCAGAAGAATGTAAATGCGACACTTCCATGATAGGAAATAGCGTTTGCAGATGTCTACGTATCGTAGCAATAGAGTTCTAATGCTTCTTAATACGAGATGTCGCATCTCATTTCTATGTTTCGTAATAAGATATAATATTCATTGTGTAATGTTATGTATACCTCGTATTCACTTCAATGGAATGTAATTGCGACATTTTCTTGCTAGGAAATATTGTTTGCAGATGTCTACGTATATTAGCAATAGAGTACTAATGCTTCTTAATACGAGATGTCGTATTTCATTTCTATGTTTCGTAATAAGATATAATATTCATTGTGTAATGTTATGTATACCTCGTATACACTTCAATGGAATGTAAGTGCGACATTTCCTTGCTAGGAAATATTGTTTGCAGATGTCTACGTATATTAGCAATAGAGTTCTAATGCTTCTCAAAGCGCGATATAGCACCTCATTCCTATGTATCATGATAAGATATAATATTCATTGCGAAGTGTCATGTATATCTCGTATTCACTTCAAAAGAATGTAAATGCGACACTTCCATGCTAGGAAGTAGCGTTTGCAGATGTCTACATATCGTAACAAAAGAGTTCTAATGCTTCCTAAAACGCGATATCGCATCTCACTTCTATGTTTCATGATAAGATATAATATTCATTGCGAAGTGTCATGTATACTTCGTATTCACTACAAAAGAATGTAAATGCGACACTTCCATGCTAGGAAATAGCGTTTGCAGATGTCTACGTATCGTAGCAATAGAGTTCTAATGCTTCTTAAAACGCGATATCGCATCTCACTTCTATGTTTCATGATAAGATAAAATATTCATTGCGAAGTGTTATGTACACATCGCATTCACTTCAAAAGAATGTAAATGCGACACATCCATGCTAGGAAATAGCGTTTGCAGATGTCTAGGTATCGTAGCAATAGAGTTCTAATGCTTCTTAAAATGCGATATCGCATCTCACTCCAATGTTTCATGATAACATATAATATTCATTGCGAAGTGTCATGTATATCTTGTATTCACTTCAAAAGAATGTAAATGCAACACTTCCATGCTAGGAAATAGCGTTTGCAGATGTCTACGTATCGTAGCAGTGGAGTTTTAATGCTACTTAAAACTAGATGTCGCATTTCATTTCTATGTTTCGTGATAAGATACAATATTCATTGTGGAGTGTTATGTATACCTCGCATTCACTTCAAAAGAATGTAAATGCGACACTTCCATGCTAGGGAATAGCGTTTCCATATGTCTATGTATCGTAGCAATAAATTTCTAATGCTTCTTAGAACGCGATATCGCATCTCACTTCTATGTTTCGTGATAAGATATAATATTCATTGCGAAGTGTCATGATTACCTCGTATTCACTTCAAAAGAATGTAAATGCGACACTTACATGCTAGGAAATAGCATTTGCAGATGTCTACGTTTCGCAGCAATAGAGTTCTAATGCTTCTTAGAACGCGATATCGCATCTCACATCTATGTTTCATGATGAGATGTAATATTCATTGCGAAGTGTAATGTATACTTCGTATTCACATGACAAGAATGTAAATGCGACGCTTCCATGCTAGGAAATAGCGTTTGCAGATGTCTACGTGTCGTAACAATAGTGTTCTAATGCTTCTTAAAACGAGATGCCGCATCTCATTTCTATGTTTCATGATAAGATATAATATTCAGTGCGAAGTGTTATGTATACTTCGTATTCACTTCAAAAGGATGTAAGTGCGACACTTCCTTGCTAGGAAATTGCGTTTCCAGACGACTACGTATGGAAATAATAGAGTTCTAATACATCTTAAAACGAGATGTCGCATTTCATATCTATGTTTCGTGGTAAGATATAATATTCATTGTAGAGTGTTATGTATACCGCGTAATAAATTCAAAAGAATGTAAATGCGACACTTCCGTGCTAGGAAATAGCGTTTGCAGATGTCTACGTATCGTAGCAAGAGAGATCTAATGCTTCTTAAAACGCGATATCGTATCTCACACCTATGTTTCATGATAAGATATAATAATCATTGCGATGTGTCATGTATACCTCGTATTCACTTCAAAAGAATGTAAATGCGACACTTATATGCTAGGAAATAGCGTTTGCAGATGTCTACGTATCGTAGCAATAGAGTTCTAATGCTTCTTAAAACGCGATATCGCATCTCACTTCTATGTTTCATGTTAAGATATAATATTCATTATGGAGTGTTATGTATACCCCGTAGTCACTTCAAAAGAATGTAAATGCGACACTTCCTTGCTAGGAACTAGCGTTTCCAGATGACTACGTGTCGAAACAATAGAGTTCTAATGATTCTTAAAATGCCATATCGCATCTCACTCCTATGTATCATGATAAGATACAATTTACATTGCGATGTGTCATGTATACCTCGTATTCACTTCAAAAGAATGTAAATGCGCCACTTCCTTTCAAGGAAATAGCGTTCCCAGATGTCTACGTATCGAAGCAATAGAGTTCTAATGTTTCTTAAATAGCGATATCGCATCCCATTTCTATGTTTCATGATAAGATATAATATTCATTGCGAAGTGTCATGTATATCTCGTATTCACATCAGAAGAATGTAAATGCGACACTTCCATGCTAGGAAATAGCGTTTGCAGATGTCTACGTATCGAAGCAATAGAGTTCTAATGCTTCTTAATACGAGATGTCGCATCTCATTTCTATGTTTCGTAATAAGATATAATATTCATTGCGGAATGTTATGTATACCTCGTTTTCACTTCAAAAGAATGTAAATGCGACACTTCCTTGCTAGGAAATATTGTTTGCAGATGTCTACGTATCGTAGCAATAGAGTTATAATGCTTCTTAAAACGAGAAGTCGTATTTCATTTCTATGTTTCGTAATAAGATATAATATTCATTGCGGAATGTTATGTATACCTCGTATTATCTTCAAAAGAATGTAAATGCGACACTTCCATGCTAGGAAATAGCGTTTGCAGATGCCTAAGTATCGTAGCAATAGAGTTCTAATGCTTCTTAAAACGAGATGTTGCATCTCACTTCTATGTTTCACGTTCAGATATAATATTCATTGCGAAGTGTCATGTATACCTCGTACTCACTTCTAAAGAATGTAAATGCGACCCTTCCATGCTAGGAAATAGCCTTTGCAGATGTCTACGTATCGTAGCAGTAGAGTTCTAATGCTTCCTAAAACGCGATATCGCATCTCTCTTCTATGTTTCATGATAATGTATAATATTCATTGCGAATTGTCATGTATACCTCGTATTCACTTCAAAAGAATGTAGATGCGACACTTCCATGCTAGGAAATAGCGTTTGCAGATGTCTACGTATCGTAGCAATGGAGTTCTAATGCTTCTTAAAACGCGATATCGCATCTCACTCCTATGTTTCATGATAAGATATAATATTCATTGCGAAGTGTCATGAATATCTCGTATTCACTTCAAAAGAATGTAAATGCGACACTTCCATGCTAGTAAGTAGCGTTTGCAGATGTCTACATATCGTAGCAATAGAGTTCTAATGCTTCCTAAAACGCGATATCGCATCTCACTTCTATGTTTCATGATAAGATATAATATTCATTGCGAAGTGTCATGTACACTTCGTATTCACTTCAAAAGAATGTAAATGCGACACATCCATGCTAGGAAATAGCGTTTGCAGATGTCTAGGTATCGTAGCAATAGAGTTCTAGTGCTTCTTAAAACGCGATATCGCATCTCACTCCAATGTTTCATGATAACATATAATATTCATTGCGAAGTGTCATGTATATCTCGTATTCACTTCAAAAGAATGTAAATGCGACACTTCCATGCTAGGAAATAGCGTTTGCAGATGTCTACGTATCGTAGCAGTAGAGTTTTAATGCTACTTAAAACTAGATGTCGCATTTCATTCCTATGTTTCCTAATAAGACATAATATTCAATGCGAAGTGTCATGTATACCACGCATATACTTCAAATGAATGAAAATGCGACACTTCCATGCTAGGAAATAACATTTGCAGATGTCTACGCATCGTAGCAATAGAGTTCTAATGCTTCTTAAAATGAGAAGTCGCATTTCATTTCTATATTTCGTAATATGGTGTAATTTTCATTGTGGAATGTTATGTTTACCTCGTATTCACGTCAAAAGAATGTAAATGCGACACTTCCCTGCTAGGAAATAACATTTGCAGATGTCTACGCATCGTAGCAATAGAGTTCTAGTGCTTCTTAAATCGCGATATCGCATCTCACATCTATGTTTCGAGATAAGATATAATATTCATTGCGAAGAGTCATGTATACCTCGTATTAACTTCAAAGGAATGTAAATGCGACACTTACATGCTACGAAATACCGTTTGCAGATGTATACGTATCGCAGCAATAGAGTTCTAATGCTTCTTAAAACGAGATGTCGCATTTCATATCTATATTTCGTGGTAAGATATAATATTCATCGTAGAGTGTTATGTATACCGCGTATTCACTTCAAATGAATGTAAATGCGCCACTTCCTTTCAAGGAAATAGCGTTCCCAGATGTCTACGTATCGAAGCAATAGAGTTCTAATGTTTCTTAAATAGCGATATCGCATCCCATTTCTATGTTTCATGATAAGATATAATATTCATTGCGAAGTGTCATGTATATCTCGTATTCACATCAGAAGAATGTAAATGCGACACTTCCATGCTAGGAAATAGCGTTTGCAGATGTCTACGTATCGTAGCAATAGAGTTCTAATGCTTCTTAATACGAGATGTCGCATCTCATTTCTATGTTTCGTGATAAGATATAATATTCATTGCGGAATGTTATGTATACCTCGTATTCAATTCAAAAGAATGTAAATGCGACACTTCCTTGCTAGGAAATATTGTTTGCAGATGTCTACGTATCGTAGCAATAGAGTTCTAATGCTTCTTAAAACGAGAAGTCGTATTTCATTTCTATGCTTCGTAATAAGATATAATATTCATTGCGGAATGTTATGTATACCTCGTATTATCTTCAAAAGAATGTAAATGCGGCACTTCCATGCCAGGAAATAGCGTTTGCAGATGTCTACGTATCGTAGCAATAGAGTTCTAATGCTTCTTAAATTGAGAAGTCGTATTTCATTTCTATGTTTCATGATAAGATATAATATTCATTATTGAGTGTTATGTATACCTCGTATTCACTACAAAAGAATGTAAATGCGACCGTTCCATGCTTGGAAATAGCCTTTGCAGATGTCTACGCATCACAGCAATAGAGTACTAATGCTTCTTAAAACGAGATGTCGTATTTCATTTCTATGTTTCGTAATAAGATATAATATTCATTGTGTAATGTTATGTATACCTCGTATAGACTTCAATGGAATGTAAGTGCGACATTTCCTTGCTAGGAAATATTGTTTGCAGATGTCTACGTATATTAGCAATAGAGTTCTAATGCTTCTCAAAACGCGATATAGCACCTCATTCCTATGTATCATGATAAGATATAATATTCATTGCGGAGTGTCATGTATATCTCGTATTCACTTCAAAAGAATGTAAATGCGACACTTCCATGCTAGGAAGTAGCGTTTGCAGATGTCTACATATCGTAGCAATAGAGTTCTAATGCTTCCTAAAACGCGATATCGCATCTCACTTCTATGTTTCATGATAAGATATAATATTCAATGCGAAGTGTCATGTATACTTCGTATTCACTACAAAAGAATGTAAATGCGACACTTCCATGCTAGGAAATAGCGTTTGCAGATGTCTACGTATCGTAGCAATAGATTTCAAATGCTTCTTAAAACGCGATATCGCATCTCACTTCTATGTTTCATGATAAGATAAAATATTCATTGCGAAGTGTTATGTACACATCGTATTCACTTCAAAAGAATGTAAATGCGACACATCCATGCTAGGAAATAGCGTTTGCAGATGTCTAGGTATCGTAGCAATAGAGTTCTAATGCTTCTTAGAACGCGATATCGCATCTCACTCCAATGTTTCATGATAACATATAATATTCATTGCGAAGTGTCATGTATATCTCGTATTCACTTCAAAAGAATGTAAATGCGACACTTCCATGCTAGGGAATAACGTTTCCATATGTCTACGTATCGTAGCAATAGATTTCTAATGCTTCTTAGAACGCGATATCGCATCTCACTTCTATGTTTCATGATAAGATATAATATTCATTGCGAAGTGTCATGTATACCTCGTATTCACTTCAAAAGAACGTAAATAAGTCACTTCCATGCTAGGAAATAGCGTTTGCAGATGTCTACGTATCGTAGCAATAGAGTTCTAATGCTTCTTAGAACGCGATATCGCATCTCACTTCTATGTTTCATGGTAAGATATAATATTCATTGCGAAGTGTCATGTATACCTCGTATTCACTTCAAAAGAATGTAAATGCGACACTTACATGCTAGGAAATAGCATTTGCAGATGTCTACGTATCGCAGCAATAGAGTTCTAATGCTACTTAAAACGAGATGCCGCATCTCATTTCTATGTTTCATGATAAGATATAATATTCAGTGCGAAGTGTTATGTATACTTCGTATTCACTTCAAAAGGATGTAAGTGCGACACTTCCTTGCTAGGAAATTGCGTTTCCAGACGACTACGTATGGACATAATAGAGATCTAATACATCTTAAAACGAGATGTCGCATCGCATTTCTATGTTTCATGATAAGATATAATATTCATTGCGAAGTGTCATGTATACCTCGTATTCACATCAAAAGAATGTAAACGCGACACTTACATGCTAGGAAATAGCGTTTGCAGATGTCTACGTATCGTAGCAAGGGTGATCTAATGCTTCTTAAAACGCGATATCGCATCTCACACCTATGTTTCATGATAAGATATAATAATCATTGCGATGTGTCATGTATACCTCGTATTCACTTCAAAAGAATGTAAATGCGACACTTACATGCTAGGAAATAGCGTTTGCAGATGTCTACGTATCGCAGCAATAGAATTCTAATGCTTTATAAAACGAGATGTCGCATTTCATTTCTATGTTTCTTGGTAAGATGTAATATTCATTGTAGAGTATTATGTATACCTCGTATTCACTTCAAATGAAAGTAAATGCGACACTTCCTTGCTAGGAAATAGGGTTTGCAGATGTCTACGTATCGTAGCAATAGAGTTCTAATGCTTCTTAGAACGCGATATCGCATCTCACTTCTATGTTTCATGGTAAGATATAATATTCATTGCGAAGTGTCATGTATACCTCGTATTCACTTCAAAAGAATGTAAATGCGACACTTACATGCTAGGAAATAACATTTGCAGATGTCTACGTATCGCAGCAATAGAGTTCTAATGCTTCTTAAAACGAGATGCCGCATCTCATTTCTATGTTTCATGATAAGATATAATATTCAGTGCGAAGTGTTATGTATACTTCGTATTCACTTCAAAAGTATGTAAGTGCGACACTTCCTTGCTAGGAAATTGCGTTTCCAGACGACTACGTATGGACATAATAGAGATCTAATACATCTTAAAACGAGATGTCGCATCGCATTTCTATGTTTCATGATAAGATATAATATTCATTGCGAAGTGTCATGTATACCTCGTATTCACATCAAAAGAATGTAAACGCGACACTTACATGCTAGGAAATAGCGTTTGCAGATGTCTACGTATCGTAGCAAGGGTGATCTAATGCTTCTTAAAACGCGATATCGCATCTCACACCTATGTTTCATGATAAGATATAATAATCATTGCGATGTGTCATGTATACCTCGTATTCACTTCAAAAGAATGTAAATGCGACACTTACATGCTAGGAAATAGCGTTTGCAGATGTCTACGTATCGCAGCAATAGAATTCTAATGCTTTATAAAACGAGATGTCGCATTTCATTTCTATGTTTCTTGGTAAGATATAATATTCATTGTAGAGTATTATGTATACCTCGTATTCACTTCAAATGAAAGTAAATGCGACACTTCCTTGCTAGGAAATAGGGTTTGCAGATGTCTACGTATCGTAGCAATAGAGTTCTAATGCTTCTTAGAACGCGATATCGCATCTCACTTCTATGTTTCATGGTAAGATATAATATTCATTGCGAAGTGTCATGTATACCTCGTATTCACTTCAAAAGAATGTAAATGCCACACTTACATGCTAGGAAATAGCATTTGCAGATGTCTACGTATCGCAGCAAGGGTGATCTAATGCTTCTTAAAACGCGATATCGCATCTCACACCTATGTTTCATGATAAGATATAATAATCATTGCGATGTGTCATGTATACCTCGTATTCACTTCAAAAGGATGTAAGTGCGACACTTCCTTGCTAGGAAATTGCGTTTCCAGACGACTACGTATGGAAATAATAGAGTTCTAATACATCTTAAAACGAGATGTCGCATCTCATTTCTATGTTTCATGATAAGATATAGTATTCATTGCGAAGTGTCATGTATACCTCGTATTCACATCAAAAGAATGTCAATGCGACACTTACATGCTAGGAAATAGCGTTTGCAGATGTCTACGTATCGTAGCAAGAGAGTCCTAAAGCTTCTTAGAAAGCGATATCGCATCTCACTTCCATGTTTCATGATAAGATATAATATTCATTGCGAAGTGTCATGTATACCTCGTATTCACTTCAAAAGGATGTAAATGCGACACTTACATGCTAGGAAATAGCGTTTGCAGATGTCTACGTATCCTAGCAATAGAGTTCTAATGCTTCTTAAAACGAGATGTTGCATCTCACTTCCATGTTTCATGATAAGGTATAATATTCATTGCGAATTGTCATGTATACCTCGTATTCACTTCAAAAGAATGTAAATGCGACACCTCCATGCTAGGAAGTAGCGTTTGCAGATGTCTACGTATCGTAGCAATAGAGTTCTAATGCTTCCTAAGACGCGATATCGCATCTCTCTTCTATGTTTCATGATAACGTATAATATTCATTGCGAATTGTCATGTATACTTCGTATTCACTTCAAAAGAATGTAGATGCGACACTTCCATGCTAGGAAATAGCGTTTGCAGATGTCTAGGTATCGTAGCAATAGAGTTCTAATGCTTCTTAAAATGCGATATCGCATCTCACTCCAATGTTTCATGATAACATATAGTATTCATTGCGAAGTGTCATGTATATCTCGTATTCACTTCAAAAGAATGTAAATGCGACACTTCCATGCTAGGAAATAGCGTTTGCAGATGTCTACGTATCGTAGCAGTAGAGTTTTAATGCTACTTAAAACTAGATGTCGCATTTCATTTCTATGTTTCGTGATAAGATACAATATTCATTGTGGAGTGTTATGTATACCTCGTATTCACTTCAAATGAATGTAAATGCGCCACTTCCTTTCAAGGAAATAGCGTTCCCAGATGTCTACGTATCGAAGCAATAGAGTTCTAATGTTTCTTAAATAGCAATATCGCATCCCATTTCTATGTTTCATGATAAGATATAATATTCATTGCGAAGTGTCATGTATATCTCGTATTCACATCAGAAGAATGTAAATGCGACACTTCCATGCTAGGAAATAGCGTTTGCAGATGTCTACGTATCGTAGCAGTAGAGTTTTAATGCTACTTAAAACTAGATGTCGCATTTCATTTCTATGTTTCGTGATAAGATACAATATTCATTGTGGAGTGTTATGTATACCTCGTATTCACTTCAAATGAATGTAAATGCGCCACTTCCTTTCAAGGAAATAGCGTTCCCAGATGTCTACGTATCGAAGCAATAGAGTTCTAATGTTTCTTAAATAGCAATATCGCATCCCATTTCTATGTTTCATGATAAGATATAATATTCATTGCGAAGTGTCATGTATATCTCGTATTCACATCAGAAGAATGTAAATGCGACACTTCCATGCTAGGAAATAGCGTTTGCAGATGTCTACGTATCGTAGCAATAGAGTTCTAATGCTTCTTAATACGAGATGTCGCATCTCATTTCTATGTTTCGTAATAAGATATAATATTCATTGTGTAATGTTATGTATACCTCGTATTCACTTCAATGGAATGTAATTGCGACATTTCCTTGCTAGGAAATATTGTTTGCAGATGTCTACGTATATTAGCAATAGAGTACTAATGCTTCTTAAAACGAGATGTCGTATTTCATTTCTATGTTTCGTAATAAGATATAATATTCATTGTGTAATGTTATGTATACCTCGTATACACTTCAATGGAATGTAAGTGCGACATTTCCTTGCTAGGAAATATTGTTTGCAGATGTCTACATATCGTAGCAAAAGAGTTCTTATGCTTCCTAAAACGCGATATCGCATCTCACTTCTATGTTTCATGATAAGATATAATATTCATTGCGAAGTGTCATGTATACTTCGTATTCACTACAAAAGAATGTAAATGCGACACTTCCATGCTAGGAAATAGCTTTTGCAGATGTCTACGTATCGTAGCAATAGAGTTCTAATGCTTCTTAAAACGCGATATCGCATCACACTTCTATGTTTCATGATAAGATAAAATATTCATTGCGAAGTGTTATGTACACAACGCATTCACTTCAAAAGAATGTAAATGCGACACATCCATGCTAGGAAATAGCGTTTGCAGATGTCTAGGTATCGTAGCAATAGAGTTCTAATGCTTCTTAAAATGCGATATCGCATCTCACTCCAATGTTTCACGATAACATATAGTACTCATTGCGAAGTGTCATGTATATCTCGTATTCACTTCAAAAGAATGTAAATGCGACACTTCCATGCTAGGAAATAGCGTTTGCAGATGTCTACGTATCGTAGCAGTAGAGTTTTAATGCTACTTAAAACTAGATGTCGCATTTCATTTCTATGTTTCGTGATAAGATACAATATTCATTGTGGAGTGTTATGTATACCTCGCATTCACTTCAAAAGAATGTAAATGCGACACTTCCATGCTAGGGAATAGCGTTTCCATATGTCTATGTATCGTAGCAATAAATTTCTAATGCTTCTTAGAACGCGATATCGCATCTCACTTCTATGTTTCATGATAAGATATAATATTCATTGCGAAGTGTCATGATTACCTCGTATTCACTACAAAAGAATGTAAATGCGACACTTACATGCTAGGAAATAGCATTTGCAGATGTCTACGTATCGCAGCAATAGAGTTCTAATGCTTCTTAGAACGCGATATCGCATCTCACATCTATGTTTCATGATAAGATATAATATTCATTGCGAAGTGTAATGTATACTTCGTATTCACATGACAAGAATGTAAATGCGACGCTTCCATGCTAGGAAATAGCGTTTGCAGATGTCTACGTGTCGTAACAATAGTGTTCTAATGCTTCTTAAAACGAGATGCCGCATCTCATTTCTATGTTTCATGATAAGATATAATATTCAGTGCGAAGTGTTATGTATACTTCGTATTCACTTCAAAAGGATGTAAGTGCGACACTTCCTTGCTAGGAAATTGCGTTTCCAGACGACTACGTATGGAAATAATAGAGTTCTAATACATCTTAAAACGAGATGTCGCATCGCATTTCCATGTTTCATGATAAGATATAATATTCATTGCGAAGTGTCATGTATACCTCGTATTCACATCAAAAGAATGTAAATGCGACACTTACATGCTAGGAAATAGCGTTTGCAGATGTCTACGTATCGTAGCAAGGTAGATCTAATGCTTCTTAAAACGCGATATCGCATCTCACACGTATGTTTCATGATAAGATATAATAATCATTGCGATTTGTCATGTATACCTCGTATTCACTTCAAAAGAATGTAAATGCGACACTTACATGCTAGGAAATAGTGTTTGCAGATGTCTACGTATCGCAGCAATAGAATTCTAATGCTTTATAAAACGAGATGTCGCATTTCATTTCTATGTTTCTTGGTAAGATATAATATTCATTGTAGAGTATTATGTATACCTCGTATTCACTTCAAATGAATGTAAATGCGACACTTCCTTGCTAGGAAATAGGGTTTGCAGATGTCTACGTATCGTAGCAATAGAGTTCTAATGCTTCTTAAAACGCGATATCGCATCTCACTCCAATGTTTCATGATAACATATAATATTCATTGCGAAGTGTCATGTATATCTCGTATTCACTTCAAAGGAATGTAAATGCGACACTTCCATGCTAGGAAATAGCGTTTGCAGATGTCTACGTATCGTAGCAGTAGAGTTTTAATGCTACTTAAAACTAGATGTCGCATTTCATTTCTATCTTTCGTGATAAGATACAATATTCATTGTGGAGAGTTATGTATACCTCGCATTCACTTCAAAAGAATGTAAATGCGACACTTCCTTGCTAGGAAATAACATTTGCAGATGTCTACGCATCGTAGCAATAGATTTCTAATGCTTCCTAAAACGCGATATCGCATCTCACTTCTATATTTCATGATAAGATATAGTATCCATTGCGAAGTGTCATGTATATCTCGTATTCACTTCAAAAGAATGTAAATGCGACACTTCCATGCTAGGGAATAGCGTTTCCATATGTCTACGTATC
Organism: Xylocopa sonorina; assembly: GCF_050948175.1. Classification (NCBI taxonomy): domain Eukaryota; kingdom Metazoa; phylum Arthropoda; class Insecta; order Hymenoptera; family Apidae; genus Xylocopa; species Xylocopa sonorina. The sequence goes on from NW_027490345.1 coordinate 459,103, forward strand.
GTAGCAATAGATTTCTAATGCTTCTTAGAACGCGATATCGCATCTCACTTCTATGTTTCATGATAAGATATAATATTCATTGCGAAGTGTCATGTATACTTCGTATTCACATGACAAGAATGTAAATGCGACGCTTCCATGCTTGGAAATAGCGTTTGCAGATGTCTACGTATCGTAGCAGAAGAGTTTTAATGCTACTTAAAACTAGATGTCGCATTTCATTTCTATGTTTCGTGATAAAATACAATATTCATTGCGGAGTGTTATGTATACCTCGTATTCACTTCAAAAGAATGTAAATGCGACACTTCCTTGTTAGGAAATAACATTTGCAGATGTCTACGCATCGTAGCAATAGATTTCTAATGCTTCCTAAAACGCGATATCGCATCTCACTTCTATATTTCATGATAAGATATAGTATCCATTGCGATGTGTCATGTATATCTCGTATTCACTTCAAAAGAATGTAAATGCGACACTTCCATGCTAGGGAATAGCGTTTCCATATGTCTACGAATCGTAGCAATAGATTTCTAATGCTTCTTAGAACGCGATATCGCATCTCATTTCTATGTTTCATGATAAGATATAATATTCATTGCGAAGTGACATGTATACCTCGTATTCACTTCAAAAGAACGTAAATAAGTCACTTCCATGCTAGGAAATAGCGTTTGCAGATGTCTACGTATCGTAGCAGTAGTGTTTTAATGCTACTTAAAACTAGATGTCGCATTTCATTTCTATGTTTCGTGATAAGATTCAATATTCATTGTGGAGTGTTATGTATACCTCGTATTCACTTCAAAAGAATGTAAATGCGACACTTCCTTGCTAGGAAATAACATTTGCAGGTGTCTACGCATCGTAGCAATAGATTTCTAATGCTTCCTAAAACGCGATATCGCATCTCACTTCTATATTTCATGATAAGATATAGTATCCATTGCGAAGTGTCATGTATATCTCGTATTCACTTCAAAAGAATGTAAATGCGACACTTCCATGCTAGGGAATAGCGTTTCCATATGCCTACGTATCGTAGCAATAGATTTCAAATGCTTCTTAGAACGCGATATCGCATCTCACTTCTATGTTTCATGATAAGATATAATATTCATTGCGAAGTGTCATGTATACCTCGTATTCACTTCAAAAGAACGTAAATAAGTCACTTCCATGCTAGGAAATAGCGTTTGCAGATGTCTACGTATCGTAGCAATAGGGTTCTAATGCTTCTTAGAACGCGATATCGCATCTCACTTCTATGTTTCATGATAAGATATAATATTCATTGCGAAGTGTCATGTATACCTCGTATTCACTTCAAAAGAATGTAAATGCGACACTTACATGCTAGGAAATAGCATTTGCAGATGTCTACGTATCGCAGCAATAGAGTTCTAATGCTTCTTAGAACGCGATATCGCATCTCACATCTATGTTTCATGATAAGATATAATATTCATTGCGAAGTGTCATGTATACTTCGTATTCACATGACACGAATGTAAATGCGACGCTTCCATGCTGGGAAATAGCGTTTGCAGATGTCTACGTGTCGTAACAATAGAATTCTAATGCTTTATAAAACGAGATGTCGCATTTCATTTCTATGTTTCTTGGTAAGGTATAATATTCATTGTAGAGTATTATGTATACCTCGTATTCACTTCAAATGAATGTAAATGCGACACTTCCTTGCTAGGAAATAGGGTTTGCAGATGTCTACGTATCGTAGCAAGTGAGTTCTAAAGCTTCCTAAGACGCGATATCGCATCTCACTTCCATGTTTCATGATAAGATATAATATTCTTTGCGAAGTGTCATGTATACCTCGTATTCACTTCAAAAGAATGTAAATGCGACACTTACATGCTAGGAAATAGCGTTTGCAGGTGTCTACGTATCCTAGCAATAGAGTTCTAATGCTTCTTAAAACGAGATGTCGCATCTCATTTCTATGTTTCATGTTCAGATATAATATTCATTGCGAAGTGTCATGTATACCTCGTATTCACCTCAAAAGGATGTGAATGCGACACTTCCTTGCTAGGAAATAGCGTTACCAGATGACTACGTGTCGAAACAATAGAGTTCTAATGATTCTTAAAATGCCATGTCGCATCTCACTTCTATGTTTCATGATAAGATATAATATTCATTGCGAAGTGTCATGTATACCTCGTATTCACTTCAAAAGAATGTAAATGCGACACTTCCATGCTGGGAAGTGGCGTTTGCAGATGTCTACGTATCGTAGCAATAGGGTTCTAATGCTTCTTAAAATGCGATATAGCACCTCATACCTATGTTTCATGATAAGATATAATATTCATTGCGAAGTGTCATGTATACTTCGTATTCACATGACACGAATGTAAATGCGACGCTTCCATGCTGGGAAATAGCGTTTGCAGATGTCTACGTGTCGTAACAATAGAATTCTAATGCTTTATAAAACGAGATGTCGCATTTCATTTCTATGTTTCTTGGTAAGGTATAATATTCATTGTAGAGTATTATGTATACCTCGTATTCACTTCAAATGAATGTAAATGCGACACTTCCTTGCTAGGAAATAGGGTTTGCAGATGTCTACGTATCGTAGCAAGTGAGTTCTAAAGCTTCCTAAGACGCGATATCGCATCTCACTTCCATGTTTCATGATAAGATATAATATTCTTTGCGAAGTGTCATGTATACCTCGTATTCACTTCAAAAGAATGTAAATGCGACACTTACATGCTAGGAAATAGCGTTTGCAGGTGTCTACGTATCCTAGCAATAGAGTTCTAATGCTTCTTAAAACGAGATGTCGCATCTCATTTCTATGTTTCATGTTCAGATATAATATTCATTGCGAAGTGTCATGTATACCTCGTATTCACCTCAAAAGGATGTGAATGCGACACTTCCTTGCTAGGAAATAGCGTTACCAGATGACTACGTGTCGAAACAATAGAGTTCTAATGATTCTTAAAATGCCATGTCGCATCTCACTTCTATGTTTCATGATAAGATATAATATTCATTGCGAAGTGTCATGTATACCTCGTATTCACTTCAAAAGAATGTAAATGCGACACTTCCATGCTGGGAAATATTGTTTGCAGATGTCTACGTATCACAGCAATAGAGTACTAATGCTTCTTAAAACGAGATGTCGTATTTCATTTCTATGTTTCGTAATAGGATATAATATGCATTGTGTAATGTTATGTATACCTCGTATTCGCTTTAATGGAATGTAAGTGCGTCATTTCCATGCTAGGAAATAGCGTTTGCAGATTTATACGTATCGTTGCAATAGAGTTCTAATGCTACTTAAAACGAGATGTCGCATTTCATTTCTATGTTTCGTGATAAGATGTAATATTCATTGTGGAGTGTTATGTATACCTCGTATTCACTTCAGAATAATGTAAATGCGACACTTCCTTGCTAGGAAATAACATTTGCAGATGTCTACGCATCGTAGCAATAGAGTTCTAGTGCTCCTTAAATCGCGATATCGCACCTCACTTCAATGTTTCGAGATAAGATATAATATTCATTGCGAAGTGTCATGTATACCTCGTATTCACTTCAAAAGAATGTAAATGCGACACTTACATGCTAGGAAATAGTGTTTGCAGATGTCTACGTATCGCAGCAATAGAATTCTAATGCTTTATAAAACGAGATGTCGCATTTTATTTCTATGTTTCTTGGTAAGATATAATATTCATTGTAGAGTATTATGTATACCTCGTATTCACTTCAAATGAATGTAAATGCGACACTTCCTTGCTAGGAAATAGGGTTTGCAGATGTCTACGTATCGTAGCAATAGAGTTCTAATGCTTCTTAAAACGCGATATCGCATCTCACTCCAATGTTTCATGATAACATATAATATTCATTGCGAAGTGTCATGTATATCTCGTATTCACTTCAAAGGAATGTAAATGCGACACTTCCATGCTAGGAAATAGCGTTTGCAGATGTCTACGTATCGTAGCAGTAGAGTTTTAATGCTACTTAAAACTAGATGTCGCATTTCATTTCTATCTTTCGTGATAAGATACAATATTCATTGTGGAGAGTTATGTATACCTCGCATTCACTTCAAAAGAATGTAAATGCGACACTTCCTTGCTAGGAAATAACATTTGCAGATGTCTACGCATCGTAGCAATAGATTTCTAATGCTTCCTAAAACGCGATATCGCATCTCACTTCTATATTTCATGATAAGATATAGTATCCATTGCGAAGTGTCATGTATATCTCGTATTCACTTCAAAAGAATGTAAATGCGACACTTCCATGCTAGGGAATAGCGTTTCCATATGTCTACGTATCGTAGCAATAGATTTCTAATGCTTCTTAGAACGCGATATCGCATCTCACTTCTATGTTTCATGATAAGATATAATATTCATTGCGAAGTGTCATGTATACTTCGTATTCACATGACAAGAATGTAAATGCGACGCTTCCATGCTTGGAAATAGCGTTTGCAGATGTCTACGTATCGTAGCAGAAGAGTTTTAATGCTACTTAAAACTAGATGTCGCATTTCATTTCTATGTTTCGTGATAAGATACAATATTCATTGCGGAGTGTTATGTATACCTCGTATTCACTTCAAAAGAATGTAAATGCGACACTTCCTTGTTAGGAAATAACATTTGCAGATGTCTACGCATCGTAGCAATAGATTTCTAATGCTTCCTAAAACGCGATATCGCATCTCACTTCTATATTTCATGATAAGATATAGTATCCATTGCGATGTGTCATGTATATCTCGTATTCACTTCAAAAGAATGTAAATGCGACACTTCCATGCTAGGGAATAGCGTTTCCATATGTCTACGAATCGTAGCAATAGATTTCTAATGCTTCTTAGAACGCGATATCGCATCTCACTTCTATGTTTCATGATAAGATATAATATTCATTGCGAAGTGACATGTATACCTCGTATTCACTTCAAAAGAACGTAAATAAGTCACTTCCATGCTAGGAAATAGCGTTTGCAGATGTCTACGTATCGTAGCAGTAGAGTTTTAATGCTACTTAAAACTAGATGTCGCATTTCATTTCTATGTTTCGTGATAAGATTCAATATTCATTGTGGAGTGTTATGTATACCTCGTATTCACTTCAAAAGAATGTAAATGCGACACTTCCTTGCTAGGAAATAACATTTGCAGATGTCTACGCATCGTAGCAATAGATTTCTAATGCTTCCTAAAACGCGATATCGCATCTCACTTCTATATTTCATGATAAGATATAGTATCCATTGCGAAGTGTCATGTATATCTCGTATTCACTTCAAAAGAATGTAAATGCGACACTTCCATGCTAGGGAATAGCGTTTCCATATGCCTACGTATCGTAGCAATAGATTTCAAATGCTTCTTAGAACGCGATATCGCATCTCACTTCTATGTTTCATGATAAGATATAATATTCATTGCGAAGTGTCATGTATACCTCGTGTTCACTTCAAAAGAACGTAAATAAGTCACTTCCATGCTAGGAAATAGCGTTTGCAGATGTCTACGTATCGTAGCAATAGAGTTCTAATGCTTCTTAGAACGCGATATCGCATCTCACTTCTATGTTTCATGATAAGATATAATATTCATTGCGAAGTGTCATGTATACCTCGTATTCACTTCAAAAGAATGTAAATGCGACACTTACATGCTAGGAAATAGCATTTGCAGATGTCTACGTATCGCAGCAATAGAGTTCTAATGCTTCTTAGAACGCGATATCGCATCTCACATCTATGTTTCATGATAAGATATAATATTCATTGCGAAGTGTCATGTATACTTCGTATTCACATGACACGAATGTAAATGCGACGCTTCCATGCTGGGAAATAGCGTTTGCAGATGTCTACGTGTCGTAACAATAGAATTCTAATGCTTTATAAAACGAGATGTCGCATTTCATTTCTATGTTTCTTGGTAAGGTATAATATTCATTGTAGAGTATTATGTATACCTCGTATTCACTTCAAATGAATGTAAATGCGACACTTCCTTGCTAGGAAATAGGGTTTGCAGATGTCTACGTATCGTAGCAAGTGAGTTCTAAAGCTTCCTAAGACGCGATATCGCATCTCACTTCCATGTTTCATGATAAGATATAATATTCTTTGCGAAGTGTCATGTATACCTCGTATTCACTTCAAAAGAATGTAAATGCGACACTTACATGCTAGGAAATAGCGTTTGCAGGTGTCTACGTATCCTAGCAATAGAGTTCTAATGCTTCTTAAAACGAGATGTCGCATCTCATTTCTATGTTTCATGTTCAGATATAATATTCATTGCGAAGTGTCATGTATACCTCGTATTCACCTCAAAAGGATGTGAATGCGACACTTCCTTGCTAGGAAATAGCGTTACCAGATGACTGCGTGTCGAAACAATAGAGTTCTAATGATTCTTAAAATGCCATGTCGCATCTCACTTCTATGTTTCATGATAAGATATAATATTCATTGCGAAGTGTCATGTATACCTCGTATTCACTTCAAAAGAATGTAAATGCGACACTTCCATGCTGGGAAGTGGCGTTTGCAGATGTCTACGTATCGTAGCAATAGGGTTCTAATGCTTCTTAAAATGCGATATAGCACCTCATACCTATGTTTCATGATAAGATATAATATTCATTGCGAAGTGTCATGTATACTTCGTATTCACATGACACGAATGTAAATGCGACGCTTCCATGCTGGGAAATAGCGTTTGCAGATGTCTACGTGTCGTAACAATAGAATTCTAATGCTTTATAAAACGAGATGTCGCATTTCATTTCTATGTTTCTTGGTAAGGTATAATATTCATTGTAGAGTATTATGTATACCTCGTATTCACTTCAAATGAATGTAAATGCGACACTTCCTTGCTAGGAAATAGGGTTTGCAGATGTCTACGTATCGTAGCAAGTGAGTTCTAAAGCTTCCTAAGACGCGATATCGCATCTCACTTCCATGTTTCATGATAAGATATAATATTCTTTGCGAAGTGTCATGTATACCTCGTATTCACTTCAAAAGAATGTAAATGCGACACTTACATGCTAGGAAATAGCGTTTGCAGGTGTCTACGTATCCTAGCAATAGAGTTCTAATGCTTCTTAAAACGAGATGTCGCATCTCATTTCTATGTTTCATGTTCAGATATAATATTCATTGCGAAGTGTCATGTATACCTCGTATTCACCTCAAAAGGATGTGAATGCGACACTTCCTTGCTAGGAAATAGCGTTACCAGATGACTACGTGTCGAAACAATAGAGTTCTAATGATTCTTAAAATGCCATGTCGCATCTCACTTCTATGTTTCATGATAAGATATAATATTCATTGCGAAGTGTCATGTATACCTCGTATTCACTTCAAAAGAATGTAAATGCGACACTTCCATGCTGGGAAATATTGTTTGCAGATGTCTACGTATCACAGCAATAGAGTACTAATGCTTCTTAAAACGAGATGTCGTATTTCATTTCTATGTTTCGTAATAGGATATAATATGCATTGTGTAATGTTATGTATACCTCGTATTCGCTTTAATGGAATGTAAGTGCGTCATTTCCATGCTAGGAAATAGCGTTTGCAGATTTATACGTATCGTTGCAATAGAGTTCTAATGCTACTTAAAACGAGATGTCGCATTTCATTTCTATGTTTCGTGATAAGATGTAATATTCATTGTGGAGTGCTATGTATACCTCGTATTCACTTCAGAATAATGTAAATGCGACACTTCCTTGCTAGGAAATAACATTTGCAGATGTCTACGCATCGTAGCAATAGAGTTCTAGTGCTCCTTAAATCGCGATATCGCACCTCACTTCAATGTTTCGAGATAAGATATAATATTCATTGCGAAGTGTCATGTATACCTCGTATTCACTTCAAAAGAATGTAAATGCGACACTTACATGCTAGGAAATAGCGTTTGCAGATGTCTACGTATCGCAGCAATAGAATTCTAATGCATTATAAAACGAGATGTCGCATCTCTCTTCTATGTTTCATGATAAGTTATAATATTCATTGCGAATTGTCATGTATACTTCGTATTCACTTCAAAAGAATGTAGATGCGACACTTCCATGCTAGGAAATAGCGTTTGCAGATGTCTACGTATCGTAGCAATAGAGTTCTAATGCTTCTTAAAACGCGATATCGCATCTCACTCCTATGTTTCATGATAAGATATAATATTCATTGCGAAGTGTCATGTATACCTCGTATTCACTTCAAATGAATGTAAATGCGACACTTCCTTGCTAGGAAATAGGGTTTGCAGATGTCTACGTATCGTAGCAAGAGAGTTCTAAAGCTTCTTAGAACGCGATATCGCACCTCACTTCCATGTTTCATGATAAGATATAATATTCATTGCGAAGTGTCATGTATACCTCGTATTCACTTCAAAAGAATGTAAATGCGACACTTACATGCTAGGAAATAGCGTTTGCAGATGTCTACGTATCGTAGCAATAGAGTTCTAATGCTTCCTAAGACGCGATATCGCATCTCTCTTCTATGTTTCATGATAAGGTATAATATTCATTGCGAATTGTCATGTATACCTCGTATTCACTTCAAAAGAATGTAGATGCGACACTTCCATGCTAGGAAATAGCGTTTGCAGATGTCTACGTATCGTAGCAATAGAGTTCTAATACTTCTTATAACGCGATATCGCATCTCACTGCTATATTTCATGATAAGATATAATATTCATTATGGATTGCTATGTATACCTCGTACTCACTTCAAAAGAATGTAAATGCGACCCTTCCATGCTAGGAAATAGCCTTTGCAGATGTCTACGTATCGTAGCAATAGAGTTCTAATGCTTCTTAGAACGCGATATCGCATCTCACTTCTATGTTTCATGATAAGATACAATATTCATTGCGAAGTGTCATGTATACTTCGTATTCACTACAAAATAATGTAAATGCGACACTTCCATGCTAGGAAATAGCGTTTGCAGATGTCTACGTATCGTGGCAATAGAGTTCTAATGCTTCTTAAATCGCGATATCGCATCTCACATCTATGTTTCGTGATAAGATATAATATACATGGTAGAGTGTTATGTATACCTCGTATTCACTTCAAATGAATGTAAATGCGCCACTTCCTTTCAAGGAAATAGCGTTCCCAGATGTCTACGTATCGAAGCAATAGAGTTCTAATGTTTCTTAAATAGCGATATCGCATCCCATTTCTATGTTTCATGATAAGATATAATATTCATTGCGAAGTGTCATGTATATCTCGTATTCACATCAGAAGAATGTAAATGCGACACTTCCATGCTAGGAAATAGCGTTTGCAGATGTCTAGGTATCGTAGCAATAGAGTTCTAATGCTTCCTAATACGAGATGTCGCATCTCATTTCTATGTTTCGTGATAAGATATAATGTTCATTGCGGAATGTTATGTATACCTCGTATTCGCTTCAAAAGAATGTAAATGCGACACTTCCTTGCTAGGAAATATTGTTTGCAGATGTCTACGTATCGCAGCAATAGAGTTCTAATGCTTCTTAAAATGAGAAGTCGTATTTCATTTCTATGTTCCGTAATAAGATATAATATTCATTGCGGAATGTTATGTATACCTCGTATTATCTTCAAAAGAATGTAAATGCGACACTTCCATGCTAGGAAATAGCGTTTGCAGATACCTACGTATCGTAGCAATAGAGTTCTAATGCTTCTTAAAACGAGATGTTGCATCTCACTTCTATGTTTCATGTTCAGATATAATATTCATTGCGAAGTGTCATGTATACCTCGTACTCACTTCAAAAGAATGTAAATGCGACCCTTCCATGCTAGGAAATAGCCTTTGCAGATGTCTACGTATCGTAGCAGTAGAGTTCTAATGCTTCCTAAAACGCGATATCGCATCTCTCTTCTATGTTTCATGATAAGGAATAATATTCATTGCGAATTGTCATGTATACCTCGTATTGACTTCAAAAGAATGTAGATGCGACACTTCCATGCTAAGAAATAGCGTTTGCAGATGTCTACGTATCGTAGCAATAGAGTTCTAATGCTTCTTAAAACGCGATATCGCATCTCACTGCTATGTTTCATGTTAAGATATAATATTCATTATGGAATGTTATGTATACCCCGTAGTCACTTCAAAAGAATGTAAATGCGACACTTCCTTGCTAGGAAATAGAGTTTCCAGATGACTACGTGTCGAAACAATAGAGTTCTAATGATTCTTAAAATGCCATATCGCATCTCACTCCTATGTTTCATGATAAGATATAATATTCATTGCGAAGTGTCATATATACCTCGTATTCACTTCAAAAGAATGTAAATGCGACACTTCCATGCTAGGAAATAGCGTTTGCAGATGTCTACGTATCGTAGCAATAGAGTTCTAATGCTTCTTAAAACGCGATATCGCATCTCACATCTATGTTTCGAGATAAGATATAATATTCATTGCGAAGAGTCATGTATATCTCGTATTAACTTCAAAGGAATGTAAATGCGACACTTACATGCTAGGAAATACCGTTTGCAGATGTATACGTATCGCAGCAATAGAGTTCTAATGCTTCTTAAAACGAGATGTCGCATTTCATATCTCTGTTTCGTGGTAAGATATAATATTCATTGTAAAGTGTTATGTATTCCGCGTAATAAATTCAAAAGAATGTAAATGCGACACTTCCATGCTAGGAAATAGCGTTTGCAGATGTCTACGTATCGTAGCAAGAGAGATCTAATGCTTCTTAAAACGCGATATCGTATCTCACACCTATGTTTCATGATAAGATATAATAATCATTGCGATGTGTCATGTATACCTCGTATTCACTTCAAAAGAATGTAAATGCGACACTTACATGCTAGGAAATACCGTTTGCAGATGTCTACGTATCGTAGCAATAGAGATCTAATGCTTCTTAAAACGCGATATCGCATCTCACTTCTATGTTTCATGTTAAGATATAATATTCATTATGCAGTGTTATGTATACCCCGTAGTCACTTCAAAAGAATGTAATGCGACACTTCCTTGCTAGGAAATAGCGTTTCCAGATGACTACGTGTCGAAACAATAGAGTTCTAATGATTCTTAAAATGCCATATCGCATCTCACTCCTATGTATCATGATAAGATATAATTTACATTGCGAAGTGTCATGTATACCTCGTATTCACTTCAAAAGAATGTAAATGCGCCACTTCCTTTCAAGGAAATAGCGTTCCCAGATGTCTACGTATCGAAGCAATAGAGTTCTAATGTTTCTTAAATAGCGATATCGCATCCCATTTCTATGTTTCATGATAAGATATAATATTCATTGCGAAGTGTCATGTATATCTCGTATTCACATCAGAAGAATGTAAATGCGACACTTCCATGCTAGGAAATAGCGTTTGCAGATGTCTACGTATCGTAGCAATAGAGTTCTAATGCTTCTTAATACGAGATGTCGCATCTCATTTCTATGTTTCGTAATAAGATATAATATTCATTGCGGAATGTTATGTATACCTCGTTTTCACTTCAAAAGAATGTAAATGCGACACTTCCTTGCTAGGATATATTGTTTGCAGATGTCTACGTATCGTAGCAATAGAGTTCTAATGCTTCTTAAAACGCGATATCGCATCTCACTCCTATGTTTCATGATAAGATATAATATTCATTGCGAAGTGTCATGTATACCTCGTATTCACTTCAAAAGAATGTAAATGCGGCACTTCCATGCTAGGAAATAGGGTTTGCAGATGTCTACGTGTCGTAGCAATAGAGTTCTAATGCTTCTTAAAATGAGAAGTCGCATTTCATTTCTATATTTCGTAATAAGGTGTAATTTTCATTGTGGAATGTTATGTTTACCTCGTGTTCACGTCAAAAGAATGTAAATGCGACACTTCCTTGCTAGGAAATGACATTTGCAGATGTCTACGCATCGTAGCAATAGAGTTCTAGTGCTTCTTAAATCGCGATATCGCATCTCACATCTATGTTTCGTGATAAGATATAATATACATGGTAGAGTGTTATGTATACCTCGTATTCACTTCAAATGAATGTAAATGCGCCACTTCCTTTCAAGGAAATAGCGTTCCCAGATGTCTACGTATCGAAGCAATAGAGTTCTAATGTTTCTTAAATAGCGATATCGCATCCCATTTCTATGTTTCATGATAAGATATAATATTCATTGCGAAGTGTCATGTATATCTCGTATTCACATCAGAAGAATGTAAATGCGACACTTCCATGCTAGGAAATAGCGTTTGCAGATGTCTAGGTATCGTAGCAATAGAGTTCTAATGCTTCCTAATACGAGATGTCGCATCTCATTTCTATGTTTCGTGATAAGATATAATGTTCAATGCGGAATGTTATGTATACCTCGTATTCGCTTCAAAAGAATGTAAATGCGACACTTCCTTGCTAGGAAATATTGTTTGCAGATGTCTACGTATCGCAGCAATAGAGTTCTAATGCTTCTTAAAATGAGAAGTCGTATTTCATTTCTATGTTTCGTAATAAGATATAATATTCATTGCGGAATGTTATGTATACCTCGTATTATCTTCAAAAGAATGTAAATGCGACACTTCCATGCTAGGAAATAGCGTTTGCAGATACCTACGTATCGTAGCAATAGAGTTCTAATGCTTCTTAAAACGAGATGTTGCATCTCACTTCTATGTTTCATGTTCAGATATAATATTCATTGCGAAGTGTCATGTATACCTCGTACTCACTTCAAAAGAATGTAAATGCGACCCTTCCATGCTAGGAAATAGCCTTTGCAGATGTCTACGTATCGTAGCAGTAGAGTTCCAATGCTTCCTAAAACGCGATATCGCATCTCTCTTCTATGTTTCATGATAAGGTATAATATTCATTGCGAATTGTCATGTATACCTCGTATTGACTTCAAAAGAATGTAGATGCGACACTTCCATGCTAGGAAATAGCGTTTGCAGATGTCTACGTATCGTAGCAATAGAGTTCTAATGCTTCTTAAAACGCGATATCGCATCTCACTGCTATGTTTCATGTTAAGATATAATATTCATTATGGAGTGTTATGTATACCCCGTAGTCACTTCAAAAGAATGTAAATGCGACACTTCCTTGCTAGGAAATAGAGTTTCCAGATGACTACGTGTCGAAACAATAGAGTTCTAATGATTCTTAAAATGCCATATCGCATCTCACTCATATGTTTCATGATAAGATATAATATTCATTGCGTAGTGTCATATATACCTCGTATTCACTTCAAAAGAATGTAAATGCGCCACTTCCTTTCAAGGAAATAGCGTTCCCAGATGTCTACGTATCGAAGCAATAGAGTTCTAATGTTTCTTAAATAGCGATATCGCATCCCATTTCTATGTTTCATGATAAGATATAATATTCATTGCGAAGTGTCATGTATATCTCGTATTCACATCAGAAGAATGTAAATGCGACACTTCCATGCTAGGAAATAGCCTTTGCAGATGTCTACGTATCGTAGCAGTAGAGTTCTAATGCTTCCTAAAACGCGATATCGCATCTCTCTTCTATGTTTCATGATAAGGTATAATATTCATTGCGAATTGTCATGTATACCTCGTATTGACTTCAAAAGAATGTAGATGCGACACTTCCATGCTAGGAAATAGCGTTTGCAGATGTCTACGTATCGTAGCAATAGAGTTCTAATGCTTCTTAAAACGCGATATCGCATCTCACTGCTATGTTTCATGTTAAGATATAATATTCATTATGGAGTGTTATGTATACCCCGTAGTCACTTCAAAAGAATGTAAATGCGACACTTCCTTGCTAGGAAATAGAGTTTCCAGATGACTACGTGTCGAAACAATAGAGTTCTAATGATTCTTAAAATGCCATATCGCATCTCACTCCTATGTTTCATGATAAGATATAATATTCATTGCGAAGTGTCATATATACCTCGTATTCGCTTCAAAAGAATGTAAATGCGACACTTCCATGCTAGGAAATAGCGTTTGCAGATGTCTACGTATCGTAGCAATAGAGTTCTAATGCTTCTTAAAACGCGATATCGCATCTCACATCTATGTTTCGAGATAAGATGTAATATTCATTGCGAAGAGTCATGTATACCTCGTATTATCTTCAAAGGAATGTAAATGCGACACTTACATGCTAGGAAATACCGTTTGCAGATGTATACGTATCGCAGCAATAGAGTTCTAATGCTTCTTAAAACGAGATGTCGCATTTCATATCTATGTTTCGTGGTAAGATATAATATTCATTGTAGAGTGTTATGTATACCGCGTAATAAATTCAAAAGAATGTAAATGCGACACTTCCATGCTAGGAAATAGCGTTTGCAGATGTCTACGTATCGTAGCCATAGAGATCTAATGCTTCTTAAAACGCGATATCGTATCTCACACCTATGTCTCATGATAAGATATAATAATCATTGCGATGTGTCATGTATACCTCGTATTCACTTCAAAAGAATGTAAATGCGACACTTACATGCTAGGAAATACCGTTTGCAGATGTATACGTATCGCAGCAATAGAGTTCTAATGCTTCTTAAAACGAGATGTCGCATTTCATATCTCTGTTTCGTGGTAAGATATAATATTCATTGTAGAGTGTTATGTATTCCGCGTAATAAATTCAAAAGAATGTAAATGCGACACTTCCATGCTAGGAAATAGCGTTTGCAGATGTCTACGTATCGTAGCAAGAGAGATCTAATGCTTCTTAAAACGCGATATCGTATCTCACACCTATGTTTCATGATAAGATATAATAATCATTGCGATGTGTCATGTATACCTCGTATTCACTTCAAAAGAATGTAAATGCGACACTTACATGCTAGGAAATACCGTTTGCAGATGTCTACGTATCGTAGCAATAGAGTTCTAATGCTTCTTAAAACGCGATATCGCATCTCACTTCTATGTTTCATGTTAAGATATAATATTCATTATGGAGTGTTATGTATACCCCGTAGTCACTTCAAAAGAATGTAAATGCGACACTTCCTTGCTAGGAAATAGCGTTTCCAGATGACTACGTGTCGAAACAATAGAGTTCTAATGATTCTTAAAATGCCATATCGCATCTCACTCCTATGTATCATGATAAGATATAATTTACATTGCGAAGTGTCATGTATACCTCGTATTCACTTCAAAAGAATGTAAATGCGCCACTTCCTTTCAAGGAAATAGCGTTCCCAGATGTCTACGTATCGAAGCAATAGAGTTCTAATGTTTCTTAAATAGCGATATCGCATCCCATTTCTATGTTTCATGATAAGATATAATATTCATTGCGAAGTGTCATGTATATCTCGTATTCACATCAGAAGAATGTAAATGCGACACTTCCATGCTAGGAAATAGCGTTTGCAGATGTCTACGTATCGTAGCAATAGAGTTCTAATGCTTCTTAATACGAGATGTCGCATCTCATTTCTATGTTTCGTAATAAGATATAATATTCATTGCGGAATGTTATGTATACCTCGTTTTCACTTCAAAAGAATGTAAATGCGACACTTCCTTGCTAGGATATATTGTTTGCAGATGTCTACGTATCGTAGCAATAGAGTTATAATGCTTCTTAAAACGAGAAGTCGTATTTCATTTCTATGTTTCGTAATAAGATATAATATTCTTTGCGGAATGTTATGTATACCTCGTATTATCTTCAAAAGAATGTAAATGCGACACTTCCATGCTAGGAAATAGCGCTTGCAGATACCTAAGTATCGTAGCAATAGAGTTCTAATGCTTCTTAAAACGAGATGTTGCATCTCACTTCTATGTTTCATGTTCAGATATAATATTCATTGCGAAGTGTCATGTATACCCCGTACTCACTTCAAAAGAATGTAAATGCGACCCTTCCATGCTAGGAAATAGCCTTTGCAGATGTCTACGTATCGTAGCAGTAGAGATCTAATGCTTCCTAAAACGCGATATCGCATCTCTCTTCTATGTTTCATGATAAGGTATAATATTCATTGCGAATTGTCATGTATACCTCGTATTCACTTCAAAAGAACGTAGATGCGACACTTCCATGCTAGGAAATAGCGTTTGCAGATGTCTACGTATCGTAGCAATAGAGTTCTAATGCTTCTAAAAACGCGATATCGCATCTCACTGCTATGTTTCATGTTAAGATATAATATTCATTATGGAGTGTTATGTATACCCCGTAGTCACTTCAAAAGAATGTAAATGCGACACTTCCTTGCTAGGAAATAGCGTTTCCAGATGACTACGTGTCGAAACAATAGAGTTCTAATGATTCTTAAAATGCCATATCGCATCTCACTCCTATGTTTCATGATAAGATATAATATTCATTGCGAAGTGTCATATATACATCGTATTCACTTCAAACGAATGTAAATGCGACACTTCCATGCTATGAAATAGCGTTTGCAGATGTCTACGTATCGTAGCAATAGAGTTCTAATGCTTCTTAAAACGCGATATCGCATCTCACTCCTATGTTTCATGATAAGATATAATATTCATTGCGAAGTGTCATGTATACCTCGTATTCACTTCAAAAGAATGTAAATGCGGCACTTCCATGCTAGGAAATAGGGTTTGCAGATGTCTACGTGTCGTAGCAATAGAGTTCTAATGCTTCTTAAAATGAGAAGTCGCATTTCATTTCTATATTTCGTAATAAGGTGTAATTTTCATTGTGGAATGTTATGTTTACCTCGTGTTCACGTCAAAAGAATGTAAATGCGACACTTCCTTGCTAGGAAATGACATTTGCAGATGTCTACGCATCGTAGCAATAGAGTTCTAGTGCTTCTTAAATCGCGATATCGCATCTCACATCTATGTTTCGTGATAAGATATAATATACATGGTAGAGTGTTATGTATACCTCGTATTCACTTCAAATGAATGTAAATGCGCCACTTCCTTTCAAGGAAATAGCGTTCCCAGATGTCTACGTATCGAAGCAATAGAGTTCTAATGTTTCTTAAATAGCGATATCGCATCCCATTTCTATGTTTCAAGATAAGATATAATATTCATTGCGAAGTGTCATGTATATCTCGTATTCACATCAGAAGAATGTAAATGCGACACTTCCATGCTAGGAAATAGCGTTTGCAGATGTCTAGGTATCGTAGCAATAGAGTTCTAATGCTTCTTAAAACGAGATGTCACATTTCATTTCTATGTTTCGTGATAAGATATAATATACATGGTAGAGTGTTATGTATACCTCGTATTCACTTCAAATGAATGTAAATGCGCCACTTCCTTTCAAGGAAATAGCGTTCCCAGATGTCTACGTATCGAAGCAATAGAGTTCTAATGTTTCTTAAATAGCGATATCGCATCCCATTTCTATGTTTCATGATAAGATATAATATTCATTGCGAAGTGTCATGTATATCTCGTATTCACATCAGAAGAATGTAAATGCGACACTTCCATGCTAGGAAATAGCGTTTGCAGATGTCTAGGTATCGTAGCAATAGAGTTCTAATGCTTCCTAATACGAGATGTCGCATCTCATTTCTATGTTTCGTGATAAGATATAATGTTCATTGCGGAATGTTATGTATACCTCGTATTCGCTTCAAAAGAATGTAAATGCGACACTTCCTTGCTAGGAAATATTGTTTGCAGATGTCTACGTATCGCAGCAATAGAGTTCTAATGCTTCTTAAAATGAGAAGTCGTATTTCATTTCTATGTTTCGTAATAAGATATAATATTCATTGCGGAATGTTATGTATACCTCGTATTATCTTCAAAAGAATGTAAATGCGACACTTCTATGCTAGGAAATACCGTTTGCAGATGTATACGTATCGCAGCAATAGAGTTCTAATGCTTCTTAAAACGAGATGTCGCATTTCATATCTATGTTTCGTGGTAAGATATAATATTCATTGTAGAGTGTTATGTATACCGCGTAATAAACTCAAAAGAATGTAAATGCGACACTTCCATGCTAGGAAATAGCGTTTGCGGATGTCCACGTATCGTAGCAATAGAGTTCTAATGCTTCTTAAAACGAGATGTCACATTTCATTTCTATGTTTCGTGATAAGATATAATATACATGGTAGAGTGTTATGTATACCTCGTATTCACTTCAAATGAATGTAAATGCGCCACTTCCTTTCAAGGAAATAGCGTTCCCAGATGTCTACGTATCGAAGCAATAGAGTTCTAATGATTCTTAAAATGCCATATCGCATCTCACTCATATGTTTCATGATAAGATATAATATTCATTGCGTAGTGTCATATATACCTCGTATTCACTTCAATAGAATGTAAATGCGCCACTTCCTTTCAAGGAAATAGCGTTCCCAGATGTCTACGTATCGAAGCAATAGAGTTCTAATGTTTCTTAAATAGCGATATCGCATCCCATTTCTATGTTTCATGATAAGATATAATATTCATTGCGAAGTGTCATGTATATCTCGTATTCACATCAGAAGAATGTAAATGCGACACTTCCATGCTAGGAAATAGCCTTTGCAGATGTCTACGTATCGTAGCAGTAGAGTTCTAATGCTTCCTAAAACGCGATATCGCATCTCTCTTCTATGTTTCATGATAAGGTATAATATTCATTGCGAATTGTCATGTATACCTCGTATTGACTTCAGAAGAATGTAGATGCGACACTTCCATGCTAGGAAATAGCGTTTGCAGATGTCTACGTATCGTAGCAATAGAGTTCTAATGCTTCTTAAAACGCGATATCGCATCTCACTGCTATGTTTCATGTTAAGATATAATATTCATTATGGAGTGTTATGTATACCCCGTAGTCACTTCAAAAGAATGTAAATGCGACACTTCCTTGCTGGGAAATAGAGTTTCCAGATGACTACGTGTCGAAACAATAGAGTTCTAATGATTCTTAAAATGCCATATCGCATCTCACTCCTATGTTTCATGATAAGATATAATATTCATTGCGAAGTGTCATATATACCTCGTATTCACTTCAAAAGAATGTAAATGCGACACTTCCATGCTAGGAAATAGCGTTTGCAGATGTCTACGTATCGTAGCAATAGAGTTCTAATGCTTCTTAAAACGCGATATCGCATCTCACATCTATGTTTCGAGATAAGATGTAATATTCATTGCGAAGAGTCATGTATACCTCGTATTATCTTCAAAGGAATGTAAATGCGACACTTACATGCTAGGAAATACCGTTTGCAGATGTATACGTATCGCAGCAATAGAGTTCTAATGCTTCTTAAAACGAGATGTCGCATTTCATATCTATGTTTCGTGGTAAGATATAATATTCATTGTAGAGTGTTATGTATACCGCGTAATAAATTCAAAAGAATGTAAATGCGACACTTCCATGCTAGGAAATAGCGTTTGCAGATGTCTACGTATCGTAGCCATAGAGATCTAATGCTTCTTAAAACGCGATATCGTATCTCACACCTATGTCTCATGATAAGATATAATAATCATTGCGATGTGTCATGTATACCTCGTATTCACTTCAAAAGAATGTAAATGCGACACTTACATGCTAGGAAATACCGTTTGCAGATGTATACGTATCGCAGCAATAGAGTTCTAATGCTTCTTAAAACGAGATGTCGCATTTCATATCTATGTTTCGTGGTAGGATATAATAATCATTGCGATGTGTCATGTATACCTCGTATTCACTTCAAAAGAACGTAAATGCGACACTTACATGCTAGGAAATAGCGTTTGCAGATGTCTACGTATCGTAGCAAGAGAGATCTAATGCTTCTTAAAACGCGATATCGTATCTCACACCTATGTTTCATGATAAGATATAATAATCATTGCGATGTGTCATGTATACCTCGTATTCACTTCAAAAGAATGTAAATGCGACACTTACATGCTAGGAAATACCGTTTGCAGATGTCTACGTATCGTAGCAATAGAGTTCTAATGCTTCTTAAAACGCGATATCGCATCTCACTTCTATGTTTCATGTTAAGATATAATATTCATTATGGAGTGTTATGTATACCCCGTAGTCACTTCAAAAGAATGTAAATGCGACACTTCCTTGCTAGGAAATAGCGTTTCCAGATGACTACGTGTCGAAACAATAGAGTTCTAATGATTCTTAAAATGCCATATCGCATCTCACTCCTATGTATCATGATAAGATATAATTTACATTGCGAAGTGTCATGTATACCTCGTATTCACTTCAAAAGAATGTAAATGCGCCACTTCCTTTCAAGGAAATAGCGTTCCCAGATGTCTACGTATCGAAGCAATAGAGTTCTAATGTTTCTTAAATAGCGATATCGCATCCCATTTCTATGTTTCATGATAAGATATAATATTCATTGCGAAGTGTCATGTATATCTCGTATTCACATCAGAAGAATGTAAATGCGACACTTCCATGCTAGGAAATAGCGTTTGCAGATGTCTACGTATCGTAGCAATAGAGTTCTAATGCTTCTTAATACGAGATGTCGCATCTCATTTCTATGTTTCGTAATAAGATACAATATTCATTGCGGAATGTTATGTATACCTCGTTTTCACTTCAAAAGAATGTAAATGCGACACTTCCTTGCTAGGAAATATTGTTTGCAGATGTCTACGTATCGTAGCAATAGAGTTATAATGCTTCTTAAAACGAGAAGTCGTATTTCATTTCTATGTTTCGTAATAAGATATAATATTCATTGCGGAATGTTATGTATACCTCGTATTATCTTCAAAAGAATGTAAATGCGACACTTCCATGCTAGGAAATAGCGCTTGCAGATGCCTAAGTATCGTAGCAATAGAGTTCTAATGCTTCTTAAAACGAGATGTTGCATCTCACTTCTATGTTTCATGTTCAGATATAATATTCATTGCGAAGTGTCATGTATACCCCGTACTCACTTCAAAAGAATGTAAATGCGACCCTTCCATGCTAGGAAATAGCCTTTGCAGATGTCTACGTATCGTAGCAGTAGAGATCTAATGCTTCCTAAAACGCGATATCGCATCTCTCTTCTATGTTTCATGATAAGGTATAATATTCATTGCGTATTGTCATGTATACCTCGTATTCACTTCAAAAGAATGTAGATGCGACACTTCCATGCTAGGAAATAGCGTTTGCAGATGTCTACGTATCGTAGCAATAGAGTTCTAATGCTTCTAAAAACGCGATATCGCATCTCACTGCTATGTTTCATGTTAAGATATAATATTCATTATGGAGTGTTATGTATACCCCGTAGTCACTTCAAAAGAATGTAAATGCGACACTTCCTTGCTAGGAAATAGCGTTTCCAGATGACTACGTGTCGAAACAATAGAGTTCTAATGATTCTTAAAATGCCATATCGCATCTCACTCCTATGTTTCATGATAAGATATAATATTCATTGCGAAGTGTCATATATACATCGTATTCACTTCAAACGAATGTAAATGCGACACTTCCATGCTATGAAATAGCGTTTGCAGATGTCTACGTATCGTAGCAATAGAGTTCTAATGCTTCTTAAAACGCGATATCGCATCTCACTCCTATGTTTCATGATAAGATATAATATTCATTGCGAAGTGTCATGTATACCTCGTATTCACTTCAAAAGAATGTAAATGCGGCACTTCCATGCTAGGAAATAGGGTTTGCAGATGTCTACGTGTCGTAGCAATAGAGTTCTAATGCTTCTTAAAATGAGAAGTCGCATTTCATTTCTATATTTCGTAATAAGGTGTAATTTTCATTGTGGAATGTTACGTTTACCTCGTGTTCACGTCAAAAGAATGTAAATGCGACACTTCCTTGCTAGGAAATGACATTTGCAGATGTCTACGCATCGTAGCAATAGAGTTCTAGTGCTTCTTAAATCGCGATATCGCATCTCACATCTATGTTTCGTGATAAGATATAATATACATGGTAGAGTGTTATGTATACCTCGTATTCACTTCAAATGAATGTAAATGCGCCACTTCCTTTCAAGGAAATAGCGTTCCCAGATGTCTACGTATCGAAGCAATAGAGTTCTAATGTTTCTTAAATAGCGATATCGCATCCCATTTCTATGTTTCATGATAAGATATAATATTCATTGCGAAGTGTCATGTATATCTCGTATTCACATCAGAAGAATGTAAATGCGACACTTCCATGCTAGGAAATAGCGTTTGCAGATGTCTAGGTATCGTAGCAATAGAGTTCTAATGCTTCTTAAAACGAGATGTCACATTTCATTTCTATGTTTCGTGATAAGATATAATATACATGGTAGAGTGTTATGTATACCTCGTATTCACTTCAAATGAATGTAAATGCGCCACTTCCTTTCAAGGAAATAGCGTTCCCAGATGTCTACGTATCGAAGCAATAGAGTTCTAATGTTTCTTAAATAGCGATATCGCATCCCATTTCTATGTTTCATGATAAGATATAATATTCATTGCGAAGTGTCATGTATATCTCGTATTCACATCAGAAGAATGTAAATGCGACACTTGCATGCTAGGAAATAGCGTTTGCAGATGTCTAGGTATCGTAGCAATAGAGTTCTAATGCTTCCTAATACGAGATGTCGCATCTCATTTCTATGTTTCGTGATAAGATATAATGTTCATTGCGGAATGTTATGTATACCTCGTATTCGCTTCAAAAGAATGTAAATGCGACACTTCCTTGCTAGGAAATATTGTTTGCAGATGTCTACGTATCGCAGCAATAGAGTTCTAATGCTTCTTAAAACGAGATGTCGCATTTCATATCTCTGTTTCGTGGTAAGATATAATATTCATTGTAGAGTGTTATGTATTCCGCGTAATAAATTCAAAAGAATGTAAATGCGACACTTCCATGCTAGGAAATAGCGTTTGCAGATGTCTACGTATCGTAGCAAGAGAGATCTAATGCTTCTTAAAACGCGATACCGTATCTCACACCTATGTTTCATGATAAGATATAATAATCATTGCGATGTGTCATGTATACCTCGTATTCACTTCAAAAGAATGTAAATGCGACACTTACATGCTAGGAAATACCGTTTGCAGATGTCTACGTATCGTAGCAATAGAGTTCTAATGCTTCTTAAAACGCGATATCGCATCTCACTTCTATGTTTCATGTTAAGATATAATATTCATTATGGAGTGTTATGTATACCCCGTAGTCACTTCAAAAGAATGTAAATGCGACACTTCCTTGCTAGGAAATAGCGTTTCCAGATGACTACGTGTCGAAACAATAGAGTTCTAATGATTCTTAAAATGCCATATCGCATCTCACTCCTATGTATCATGATAAGATATAATTTACATTGCGAAGTGTCATGTATACCTCGTATTCACTTCAAAAGAATGTAAATGCGCCACTTCCTTTCAAGGAAATAGCGTTCCCAGATGTCTACGTATCGAAGCAATAGAGTTCTAATGTTTCTTAAATAGCGATATCGCATCCCATTTCTATGTTTCATGATAAGATATAATATTCATTGCGAAGTGTCATGTATATCTCGTATTCACATCAGAAGAATGTAAATGCGACACTTCCATGCTAGGAAATAGCGTTTGCAGATGTCTACGTATCGTAGCAATAGAGTTCTAATGCTTCTTAATACGAGATGTCGCATCTCATTTCTATGTTTCGTAATAAGATATAATATTCATTGCGGAATGTTATGTATACCTCGTTTTCACTTCAAAAGAATGTAAATGCGACACTTCCTTGCTAGGATATATTGTTTGCAGATGTCTACGTATCGTAGCAATAGAGTTATAATGCTTCTTAAAACGAGAAGTCGTATTTCATTTCTATGTTTCGTAATAAGATATAATATTCATTGCGGAATGTTATGTATACCTCGTATTATCTTCAAAAGAATGTAAATGCGACACTTCCATGCTAGGAAATAGCGCTTGCAGATGCCTAAGTATCGTAGCAATAGAGTTCTAATGCTTCTTAAAACGAGATGTTGCATCTCACTTCTATGTTTCATGTTCAGATATAATATTCATTGCGAAGTGTCATGTATACCCCGTACTCACTTCAAAAGAATGTAAATGCGACCCTTCCATGCTAGGAAATAGCCTTTGCAGATGTCTACGTATCGTAGCAGTAGAGATCTAATGCTTCCTAAAACGCGATATCGCATCTCTCTTCTATGTTTCATGATAAGGTATAATATTCATTGCGAATTGTCATGTATACCTCGTATTCACTTCAAAAGAATGTAGATGCGACACTTCCATGCTAGGAAATAGCGTTTGCAGATGTCTACGTATCGTAGCAATAGAGTTCTAATGCTTCTAAAAACGCGATATCGCATCTCACTGCTATGTTTCATGTTAAGATATAATATTCATTATGGAGTGTTATGTATACCCCGTAGTCACTTCAAAAGAATGTAAATGCGACACTTCCTTGCTAGGAAATAGCGTTTCCAGATGACTACGTGTCGAAACAATAGAGTTCTAATGATTCTTAAAATGCCATATCGCATCTCACTCCTATGTTTCATGATAAGATATAATATTCATTGCGAAGTGTCATATATACATCGTATTCACTTCAAACGAATGTAAATGCGACACTTCCATGCTATGAAATAGCGTTTGCAGATGTCTACGTATCGTAGCAATAGAGTTCTAATGCTTCTTAAAACGCGATATCGCATCTCACTCCTATGTTTCATGATAAGATATAATATTCATTGCGAAGTGTCATGTATACCTCGTATTCACTTCAAAAGAATGTAAATGCGGCACTTCCATGCTAGGAAATAGGGTTTGCAGATGTCTACGTGTCGTAGCAATAGAGTTCTAATGCTTCTTAAAATGAGAAGTCGCATTTCATTTCTATATTTCGTAATAAGGTGTAATTTTCATTGTGGAATGTTATGTTTACCTCGTGTTCACGTCAAAAGAATGTAAATGCGACACTTCCTTGCTAGGAAATGACATTTGCAGATGTCTACGCATCGTAGAAATAGAGTTCTAGTGCTTCTTAAATCGCGATATCGCATCTCACATCTATGTTTCGTGATAAGATATAATATACATGGTAGAGTGTTATGTATACCTCGTATTCACTTCAAATGAATGTAAATGCGCCACTTCCTTTCAAGGAAATAGCGTTCCCAGATGTCTACGTATCGAAGCAATAGAGCTCTAATGTTTCTTAAATAGCGATATCGTATCCCATTTCTATGTTTCATGATAAGATATAATATTCATTGCGAAGTGTCATGTATATCTCGTATTCACATCAGAAGAATGTAAATGCGACACTTCCATGCTAGGAAATAGCGTTTGCAGATGTCTAGGTATCGTAGCAATAGAGTTCTAATGCTTCCTAATACGAGATGTCGCATCTCATTTCTATGTTTCGTGATAAGATATAATGTTCATTGCGGAATGTTATGTATACCTCGTATTCGCTTCAAAAGAATGTAAATGCGACACTTCCTTGCTAGGAAATATTGTTTGCAGATGTCTACGTATCGCAGCAATAGAGTTCTAATGCTTCTTAAAATGAGAAGTCGTATTTCATTTCTATGTTTCGTAATAAGATATAGTATTCATTGCGGAATGTTATGTATACCTCGTATTATCTTCAAAAGAATGTAAATGCGACACTTCCATGCTAGGAAATAGCGTTTGCAGATACCTACGTATCGTAGCAATAGAGTTCTAATGCTTCTTAAAACGAGATGTTGCATCTCACTTCTATGTTTCATGTTCAGATATAATATTCATTGCGAAGTGTCATGTATACCTCGTACTCACTTCAAAAGAATGTAAATGCGACCCTTCCATGCTAGGAAATAGCCTTTGCAGATGTCTACGTATCGTAGCAGTAGAGTTCTAATGCTTCCTAAAACGCGATATCGCATCTCTCTTCTATGTTTCATGATAAGGTATAATATTCATTGCGAATTGTCATATATA
Organism: Xylocopa sonorina; assembly: GCF_050948175.1. Taxonomy (NCBI): domain Eukaryota; kingdom Metazoa; phylum Arthropoda; class Insecta; order Hymenoptera; family Apidae; genus Xylocopa; species Xylocopa sonorina. The sequence goes on from NW_027490345.1 coordinate 485,126, forward strand.
CCTCGAATTGACTTCAAAAGAATGTAGATGCGACACTTCCATGCTAGGAAATAGCGTTTGCAGATGTCTACGTATAGTAGCAATAGAGTTCTAATGCTTCTTAAAACGCGATATCGCATCTCACTGCTATGTTTCATGTTAAGATATAATATTCATTATGGAGTGTTATGTATACCCCGTAGTCACTTCAAAAGAATGTAAATGCGACACTTCCTTGCTAGGAAATAGAGTTTCCAGATGACTACGTGTCGAAACAATAGAGTTCTAATGATTCTTAAAATGCCATATCGCATCTCACTCATATGTTTCATGATAAGATATAATATTCATTGCGTAGTGTCATATATACCTCGTATTCACTTCAAAAGAATGTAAATGCGCCACTTCCTTTCAAGGAAATAGCGTTCCCAGATGTCTACGTATCGAAGCAATAGAGTTCTAATGTTTCTTAAATAGCGATATCGCATCCCATTTCTATGTTTCATGATAAGATATAATATTCATTGCGAAGTGTCATGTATATCTCGTATTCACATCAGAAGAATGTAAATGCGACACTTCCATGTTAGGAAATAGCGTTTGCAGATGTCTAGGTATCGTAGCAATAGAGTTCTAATGCTTCCTAATACGAGATGTCGCATCTCATTTCTATGTTTCGTGATAAGATATAATGTTCATTGCGGAATGTTATGTATACCTCGTATTCGCTTCAAAAGAATGTAAATGCGACACTTCCATGCTAGGAAATAGCGTTTGCAGATACCTACGTATCGTAGCAATAGAGTTCTAATGCTTCTTAAAACGAGATGTTGCATCTCACTTCTATGTTTCATGTTCAGATATAATATTCATTGCGAAGTGTCATGTATACCTCGTACTCACTTCAAAAGAATGTAAATGCGACCCTTCCATGCTAGGAAATAGCCTTTGCAGATGTCTACGTATCGTAGCAGTAGAGTTCTAATGCTTCCTAAAACGCGATATCGCATCTCTCCTCTATGTTTCATGATAAGGTATAATATTCATTGCGAATTGTCATGTATACCTCGTATTGACTTCAAAAGAATGTAGATGCGACACTTCCATGCTAGGAAATAGCGTTTGCAGATGTCTACGTATCGTAGCAATAGAGTTCTAATGCTTCTTAAAACGCGATATCGCATCTCACTGCTATGTTTCATGTTAAGATATAATATTCATTATGGAGTGTTATGTATACCCCGTAGTCACTTCAAAAGAATGTAAATGCGACACTTCCTTGCTAGGAAATAGAGTTTCCAGATGACTACGTGTCGAAACAATAGAGTTCTAATGATTCTTAAAATGCCATATCGCATCTCACTCCTATGTTTCATGATAAGATATAATATTCATTGCGAAGTGTCATATATACCTCGTATTCACTTCAAAAGAATGTAAATGCGACGCTTCCATGCTAGGAAATAGCGTTTGCAGATGTCTACGTATCGTAGCAATAGAGTTCTAATGCTTCTTAAAACGCGATATCGTATCTCACACCTATGTCTCATGATAAGATATAATAATCATTGCGATGTGTCATGTATACCTCGTATTCACTTCAAAAGAATGTAAATGCGACACTTACATGCTAGGAAATACCGTTTGCAGATGTATACGTATCGCAGCAATAGAGTTCTAATGCTTCTTAAAACGAGATGTCGCATTTCATATCTATGTTTCGTGGTAAGATATAATAATCATTGCGATGTGTCAAGTATACCTCGTATTCACTTCAAAAGAACGTAAATGCGACACTTACATGCTAGGAAATAGCGTTTGCAGATGTCCACGTATTGTAGCAATAGAGTTCTAATGCTTCTTAAAACGAGATGTCACATTTCATTTCTGTTTCGTGATAAGATATAATATACATGGTAGAGTGTTATGTATACCTCGTATTCACTTCAAATGAATGTAAATGCGCCACTTCCTTTCAAGGAAATAGCGTTCCCAGATGTCTACGTATCGAAGCAATAGAGTTCTAATGTTTCTTAAATAGCGATGTCGCATCCCATTTCTATGTTTCATTATGAGATATAATATTCATTGCGAAGTGTCATGTATATCTCTTATTCACATCAGAAGAATGTAAATGCGACACTTCCATGCTAGGAAATAGCGTTTGCAGATGCCTACGTATCGTAGCAATAGAGTTCTAATGCTTCTTAATACGAGATGTCGCATCTCATTTCTATGTTTCGTAATAAGATATAATATTCATTGCGGAATGTTATGTATACCTCGTATTCACTTCAAAAGAATGTAAATGCGACACTTCCTTGCTAGGAAATATTGTTTGCAGATGTCTACGTATCGTAGCAATAGAGTTCTAATGCTTCTTAAAACGCGATATCGCATCTCACTGCTATGTTTCATGTTAAGATATAATATTCATTATGGAGTGTTATGTATACCCCGCAGTCACTTCAAAAGAATGTAAATGCGACACTTCCTTGCTAGGAAATAGCGTTTCCAGATGACTACGTGTCGAAACAATAGAGTTCTAATGATTCTTAAAATGCCATATCGCATCTCACTCCTACGTTTCATGATAAGATATAATATTCATTGCGAAGTGTCATGTGTACCTCGTATTCACTTCAAAAGAATGTAAATGCGACACTTACATGCTAGGAAATAGCGTTTGCAGATGTCTACGTATCGCAGCAATAGAATTCTAATGCATTATAAAACGAGATGTCGCATTCCATTTCTATGTTTCTTGGTAAGATATAATATTCATTGTAGAGTATTATGTATACCTCGTATTCACTTCAAATGAATGTAAATGCGACACTTCCTTGCTAGGAAATAGCCTTTGCAGATGTCTACGTATCGCAGCAGTAGAGTTCTAATGCTTCCTAAAACTCGATATCGCATCTCTCTTCTATGTTTCATGATAAGGTATAATATTCATTGCGAATTGTCATGTATACCTCGTATTCACTTCAAAAGAATGTAGATGCGACACTTCCATGCTAGGAAATAGCGTTTGCAGATGTCTACGTATCGTAGCAATAGAGTTCTAATACTTCTTAAAACGCGATATCGCATCTCACTGCTATGTTTCATGTTAAGATATAATATTCATTATGGAGTGTTATGTATACCCCGTAGTCACTTCAAAAGAATGCAAATGCGACACTTCCTTGCTAGGAAATAGCGTTTCCAGATGACTGCGTGTCGGAACAATAGAGTTCTAATGATTCTTAAAATGCCATATCGCATCTCACTCCTATGTTTCATGATAAGATATAATATTCATTGCGAAGTGTCATGTATACCTCGTATTCACTTCAAAAGAATGTAAATGCGACACTTCCATGCTAGGAAATATTGTTTGCAGATGTCTACGTATCGTAGCAATAGAGTTCTAATGCTTCTTGAAACGCGATATCGCATCTCACTCCTATGTTTCATGATAAGATATAATATTCATTGCGAAGTGTCATGTATACCTCGTATTCACTTCAAAAGAATGTAAATGCGGCACTTCCATGCTAGGAAATAGGGTTTGCAGATGTCTACGTATCGTAGCAATAGAGTTCTAATGCTTCTTAAAATGAGAAGTCGCATTTCATTTCTATATTTCGTAATAAGGTGTAATTTTCATTGTGGAATGTTATGTTTACCTCGTATTAACGTCAAAAGAATGTAAATGCGACACTTCCTTGCTAGGAAATAACATTTGCAGATGTCTACGCATCGTAGCAATAGAGTTCTAGTGCTTCTTAAATCGCGATATCGCATCTCACATCTATGTTTCATGATAAGATATAATAAACATTGCGATGTGTCATGTATACCTCGTATTCACTTCAAAAGAATGTAAATGCGACACTTACATGCTAGGAAATAGCGTTTGCAGATGTCCACGTATCGTAGCAATAGAGTTCTAATGCTTCTTAATACGAGATGTCGCATCTCATTTCTATGTTTCGTGATAAGATATAATATTCATTGCGGAATGTTATGTATACCTCGTATTCACTTCAAAAGAATGTAAATGCGACACTTCCTTGCTAGGAAATATTGTTTGCAGATGTCTACGTATCGTAGCAATAGAGTTCTAATGCTTCTTAAAACGAGAAGTCGTATTTCATTTCTATGCTTCGTAATAAGATATAATATTCATTGCGGAATGTTATGTATACCTCGTATTCACTTCAATGGAATGTAATTGCGACATTTCCTTGCTAGGAAATATTGTTTGCAGATGTCTACGTATATTAGCAATAGAGTACTAATGCTTCTTAAAACGCGATATCGCATCTCACTGCTATGTTTCATGTTAAGATATAATATTCACTATGGAGTGTTATGTATACCTTGTAGTCACTTCAAAAGAATGTAAATGCGACACTTCCTTGCTAGGAAATAGCGTTTTCAGATGACTACGTGTCGAAACAATAGAGTTCTAATGATTCTTAAAATGCCATATCGCATCTCACTCCTACGTTTCATGATAAGATATAATATTCATTGCGAAGTGTCATGTATACCTCGTATTCACTTCAAAAGAATGTAAATGCGACACTTCCTTGCTAGGAAATAGCGTTTGCAGGTGTCTACGTATCGTAGCAATAGAGTCCTAACGCTTCCTAAAACGCGATATCGCATCTCATTCCTATGTTTCCTAATAAGACATAATATTCGATGCGAAGTGTCATGTATACCACGCATATACTTCAAATGAATGAAAATGCGACACTTCCATGCTAGGAAATAGGGTTTGCAGATGCCTACGTATCGTAGCAATAGAGTTCTAATGCTTCTTAAAATGAGAAGTCGCATTTCACTTCTATATTTCGTAATATGGTGTAATTTTCATTGTGGAATGTTATGTTTACCTCGTATTCACGTCAAACGAATGTAAATGCGACACTTCCTTGCTAGGAAATAACATTTGCAGATGTCTACGCATCGTAGCAATAGAGATCTAGTGCTTCTTATATCGCGATATCGCATCTCACATCTATGTTTCGAGATAAGATATAATATTCATTGCGGAATGTTATGTATACCTCGTATTCACTTCAAAAGAATGTAGATGCGACACTTCCATGCTAGGAAATAGCGTTTGCAGATGTCTACGTATCGTAGCAATAGAGTTCTAATACTTCTTAAAACGCGATATCGCATCTCACTGCTATGTTTCATGTTAAGATATAATATTCATTATGGAGTGTTATGTATACCTTGTAGTCACTTCAAAAGAATGTAAATGCGACACTTACATGCTAGGAAATAGCGTTTGCAGATGTCCACGTATCGTAGCAATAGAGTTCTAATGCTTCTTAAAACGAGATGTCACATTTCATTTCTATGTTTCGTGATAAGATATAATATACATGGTAGAGTGTTATGTATACCTCGTATTCACTTCAAATGATTGTAAATGCGCCACTTCCTTTCAAGGAAATAGCGCTCCCAGATGTCTACGTATCGAAGCAATAGAGTTCTAATGTTTCTTAAATAGCGATATCGCATCCCATTTCTATGTTTCATGATAAGATATAATAATCATTGCGAAGTGTCATGTATATCTCGTATTCACATCAGAAGAATGTAAATGCGACACTTCCATGCTAGGAAATAGCGTTTGCAGATGTCTACGTATCGTAGCAATAGAGTTCTAATGCTTCTTAATACGAGATGTCGCATCCCATTTCTATGTTTCGTGATAAGATATAATATTCATTGCGGAATGTTATGTATACCTCGTATTCACTTCAAAAGAATGTAAATGCGACACTTCCTGGCTAGGAAATATTGTTTGCAGATGTCTACGTATCGTAGCAATAGAGTTCTAATGCTTCTTAAAACGAGAAGTCGTATTTCATTTCTATGCTTCGTAATAAGATATAATATTCATTGCGAAGTGTCATGTATATCTCTTATTCACATCAGAAGAATGTAAATGCGACACTTCCATGCTAGGAAATAGCGTTTGCAGATGCCTACGTATCGTAGCAATAGAGTTCTAATGCTTCTTAATACGAGATGTCGCATCTCATTTCTATGTTTCGTAATAAGATATAATATTCATTGCGGAATGTTATGTATACCTCGTATTCACTTCAAAAGAATGTAAATGCGACACTTCCTTGCTAGGAAATATTGTTTGCAGATGTCTACGTATCGTAGCAATAGAGTTCTAATGCTTCTTAAAACGCGATATCGCATCTCACTGCTATGTTTCATGTTAAGATATAATATTCATTATGGAGTGTTATGTATACCCCGCAGTCACTTCAAAAGAATGTAAATGCGACACTTCCTTGCTAGGAAATAGCGTTTCCAGATGACTACGTGTCGAAACAATAGAGTTCTAATGATTCTTAAAATGCCATATCGCATCTCACTCCTACGTTTCATGATAAGATATAATATTCATTGCGAAGTGTCATGTGTACCTCGTATTCACTTCAAAAGAATGTAAATGCGACACTTACATGCTAGGAAATAGCGTTTGCAGATGTCTACGTATCGCAGCAATAGAATTCTAATGCATTATAAAACGAGATGTCGCATTTCATTTCTATGTTTCTTGGTAAGATATAATATTCATTGTAGAGTATTATGTATACCTCGTATTCACTTCAAATGAATGTAAATGCGACACTTCCTTGCTAGGAAATAGCCTTTGCAGATGTCTACGTATCGCAGCAGTAGAGTTCTAATGCTTCCTAAAACTCGATATCGCATCTCTCTTCTATGTTTCATGATAAGGTATAATATTCATTGCGAATTGTCATGTATACCTCGTATTCACTTCAAAAGAATGTAGATGCGACACTTCCATGCTAGGAAATAGCGTTTGCAGGTGTCTACGTATCGTAGCAATAGAGTTCTAATACTTCTTAAAACGCGATATCGCATCTCACTGCTATGTTTCATGCTAAGATATAATATTCATTATGGAGTGTTATGCATACCTTGTAGTCACTTCAAAAGAATGTAAATGCGACACTTCCTTGCTAGGAAATAGCGTTTTCAGTTGACTACGTGTCGAAACAATAGAGTTCTAATGATTCTTAAAATGCCATATCGCATCTCACTCCTACGTTTCATGATAAGATATAATATTCATTGCGAAGTGTCATGTATACCTCGTATTCGCTTCAAAAGAATGTAAATGCGACACTTCCTTGCTAGGAAATAGCGTTTGCAGGTGTCTACGTATCGTAGCAATAGAGTCCTAACGCTTCCTAAAACGCGATATCGCATCTCATTCCTATGTTTCCTAATAAGACATAATATTCAATGCGAAGTGTCATGTATACCACGCATATACTTCAAATGAATGAAAATGCGACACTTCCATGCTAGGAAATAGGGTTTGCAGATGTCTACGTATCGTAGCAATAGAGTTCTAATGCTTCTTAAAATGAGAAGTCGCATTTCATTTCTATATTTCGTAATATGGTGTAATTTTCATTGTGGAATGTTATGTTTACCTCGTATTCACGTCAAAAGAATGTAAATGCGACACTTCCTTGCTAGGAAATAACATTTGCAGATGTCTACGCATCGTAGCAATAGAGTTCTAGTGCTTCTTAAATCGCGATATCGCATCTCACATCTATGTTTCGAGATAAGATATAATATTCATTGCGAAGAGTCATGTATACCTCGTATTAACTTCAAAGGAATGTAAATGCGACACTTACATGCTAGGAAATACCGTTTGCAGATGTATACGTATTGCAGCAATAGAGTTCTAATGCTTCTTAAAACGAGATGTCGCATTTCATATCTATATTTCGTGGTAAGATATAATATTCATTGTAGAGTGTTATGTATACCGCGTATTCACTTCAAATGAATGTAAATGCGCCACTTCCTCTCAAGGAAATAGCGTTCCCAGATGTATACGTATCGAAGCAATAGAGTTCTAATGTTTCTTAAATAGCGATATCGCATCCCATTTCTATGTTTCATGATAAGATATAATATGCATTGCGAAGTGTCGTGTATATCTCGTAATCACATCAGAAGAATGTAAATGCGACACTTCCATGCTAGGAAATTGCGTTTGCAGATGTCTACGTATCGTAGCAATAGAGTTCTAATGCTTCCTAAAACGCGATATCGCATCTCATATCTATGTTTCGTGATAAGATATAATATTCATTGCGGAATGTTATGTATACCTCGTATTATCTTCAAAAGAATGTAGATGCGACACTTCCAAGCTAGGAAATAGCGTTTGCAGATGTCTACGTATCGTAGCAATAGAGTTCTAATGCTTCTTAAAACGCGATATCGCATCTCACTGCTATGTTTCATGTTAAGATATAATATTCATTATGGAGTGTTATGTATACCCCGTAGTCACTCCAAAAGAATGCAAATGCGACACTTCCTTGCTAGGAAATAGCGTTTCCAGATGACTGCGTGTCGGAACAATAGAGTTCTAATGATTCTTAAAATGCCATATCGCATCTCACTCCTATGTTTCATGATAAGATATAATATTCATTGCGAAGTGTCATGTATACCTCGTATTCACTTCAAAAGAATGTAAATGCGACACTTCCATGCTAGGAAATATTGTTTGCAGATGTCTACGTATCGTAGCAATAGAGTTCTAATGCTTCTTGAAACGCGATATCGCATCTCACTCCTATGTTTCATGATAAGATATAATATTCATTGCGAAGTGTCATGTATACCTCGTATTCACTTCAAAAGAATGTAAATGCGGCACTTCCATGCTAGGAAATAGGGTTTGCAGATGTCTACGTATCGTAGCAATAGAGTTCTAATGCTTCTTAAAATGAGAAGTCGCATTTCATTTCTATATTTCGTAATAAGGTGTAATTTTCATTGTGGAATGTTATGTTTACCTCGTATTCACGTCAAAAGAATGTAAATGCGACACTTCCTTGCTAGGAAATAACATTTGCAGATGTCTACGCATCGTAGCAATAGAGTTCTAGTGCTTCTTAAATCGCGATATCGCATCACACATCTATGTTTCATGATAAGATATAATAATCATTGCGATGTGTCATGTATACCTCGTATTCACTTCAAAAGAATGTAAATGCGACACTTACATGCTAGGAAATAGCGTTTGCAGATGTCCACGTATCGTAGCAATAGAGTTCTAATGCTTCTTAATACGAGATGTCGCATCTCATTTCTATGTTTCGTGATAAGATATAATATTCATTGCGGAATGTTATGTATACCTCGTATTCACTTCAAAAGAATGTAAATGCAACACTTCCTTGCTAGGAAATATTGTTTGCAGATGTCTACGTATCGTAGCAATAGAGTTCTAATGCTTCTTAAAACGAGAAGTCGTATTTCATTTCTATGCTTCGTAATAAGATATAATATTCATTGCGGAATGTTATGTATACCTCGAATTCACTTCAATGGAATGTAATTGCGACATTTCCTTGCTAGGAAATATTGTTTGCAGATGTCTACGTATATTAGCAATAGAGTACTAATGCTTCTTAAAACGCGATATCGCATCTCACTGCTATGTTTCATGTTAAAATATAATATTCACTATGGAGTGTTATGTATACCTTGTAGTCACTTCAAAAGAATGTAAATGCGACACTTCCTTGCTAGGAAATAGCGTTTTCAGATGACTACGTGTCGAAACAATAGAGTTCTAATGATTCTTAAAATGCCATATCGCATCTCACTCCTACGTTTCATGATAAGATATAATATTCATTGCGAAGTGTCATGTATACCTCGTATTCACTTCAAAAGAATGTAAATGCGACACTTCCTTCCTAGGAAATAGCGTTTGCAGGTGTCTACGTATCGTAGCAATAGAGTCCTAACGCTTCCTAAAACGCGATATCGCATCTCATTCCTATGTTTCCTAATAAGACATAATATTCGATGCGAAGTGTCATGTATACCACGCATATACTTCAAATGAATGAAAATGCGACACTTCCATGCTAGGAAATAGGGTTTGCAGATGTCTACGTATCGTAGCAATAGAGTTCTAATGCTTCTTAAAATGAGAAGTCGCATTTCACTTCTATATTTCGTAATATGGTGTAATTTTCATTGTGGAATGTTATGTTTACCTCGTATTCACGTCAAACGAATGTAAATGCGACACTTCCTTGCTAGGAAATAACATTTGCAGATGTCTACGCATCGTAGCAATAGAGATCTAGTGCTTCTTAAATCGCGATATCGCATCTCACATCTATGTTTCGAGATAAGATATAATATTCATTGCGGAATGTTATGTATACCTCGTATTCACTTCAAAAGAATGTAGATGCGACACTTCCATGCTAGGAAATAGCGTTTGCAGATGTCCACGTATCGTAGCAATAGAGTTCTAATGCTTCCTAAAACGCGATATCGCATCTCATATCTATGTTTCGTGATAAGATATAATATTCATTGCGGAATGTTATGTATACCTCGTATTATCTTCAAAAGAATGTAGATGCGACACTTCCAAGCTAGGAAATAGCGTTTGCAGATGTCTACGTATCGTAGCAATAGAGTTCTAATGCTTCTTAAAACGCGATATCGCATCTCACTGCTATGTTTCATGTTAAGATATAATATTCATTATGGAGTGTTATGTATACCCCGTAGTCACTCCAAAAGAATGCAAATGCGACACTTCCTTGCTAGGAAATAGCGTTTCCAGATGACTGCGTGTCGAAACAATAGAGTTCTAATGATTCTTAAAATGCCATATCGCATCTCACTCCTACGTTTCATGATAAGATATAATATTCATTGCGAAGTGTCATGTGTACCTCGTATTCACTTCAAAAGAATGTAAATGCGACACTTACATGCTAGGAAATAGCGTTTGCAGATGTCTACGTATCGCAGCAATAGAATTCTAATGCATTATAAAACGAGATGTCGCATTTCATTTCTATGTTTCTTGGTAAGATATAATATTCATTGTAGAGTATTATGTATACCTCGTATTCACTTCAAATGAATGTAAATGCGACACTTCCTTGCTAGGAAATAGCCTTTGCAGATGTCTACGTATCGCAGCAGTAGAGTTCTAATGCTTCCTAAAACTCGATATCGCATCTCTCTTCTATGTTTCATGATAAGGTATAATATTCATTGCGAATTGTCATGTATACCTCGTATTCACTTCAAAAGAATGTAGATGCGACACTTCCATGCTAGGAAATAGCGTTTGCAGGTGTCTACGTATCGTAGCAATAGAGTTCTAATACTTCTTAAAACGCGATATCGCATCTCACTGCTATGTTTCATGCTAAGATATAATATTCATTATGGAGTGTTATGCATACCTTGTAGTCACTTCAAAAGAATGTAAATGCGACACTTCCTTGCTAGGAAATAGCGTTTTCAGTTGACTACGTGTCGAAACAATAGAGTTCTAATGATTCTTAAAATGCCATATCGCATCTCACTCCTACGTTTCATGATAAGATATAATATTCATTGCGAAGTGTCATGTATACCTCGTATTCGCTTCAAAAGAATGTAAATGCGACACTTCCTTGCTAGGAAATAGCGTTTGCAGGTGTCTACGTATCGTAGCAATAGAGTCCTAACGCTTCCTAAAACGCGATATCGCATCTCATTCCTATGTTTCCTAATAAGACATAATATTCAATGCGAAGTGTCATGTATACCACGCATATACTTCAAATGAATGAAAATGCGACACTTCCATGCTAGGAAATAGGGTTTGCAGATGTCTACGTATCGTAGCAATAGAGTTCTAATGCTTCTTAAAATGAGAAGTCGCATTTCATTTCTATATTTCGTAATATGGTGTAATTTTCATTGTGGAATGTTATGTTTACCTCGTATTCACGTCAAAAGAATGTAAATGCGACACTTCCTTGCTAGGAAATAACATTTGCAGATGTCTACGCATCGTAGCAATAGAGTTCTAGTGCTTCTTAAATCGCGATATCGCATCTCACATCTATGTTTCGAGATAAGATATAATATTCATTGCGAAGAGTCATGTATACCTCGTATTAACTTCAAAGGAATGTAAATGCGACACTTACATGCTAGGAAATACCGTTTGCAGATGTATACGTATTGCAGCAATAGAGTTCTAATGCTTCTTAAAACGAGATGTCGCATTTCATATCTATATTTCGTGGTAAGATATAATATTCATTGTAGAGTGTTATGTATACCGCGTATTCACTTCAAATGAATGTAAATGCGCCACTTCCTCTCAAGGAAATAGCGTTCCCAGATGTATACGTATCGAAGCAATAGAGTTCTAATGTTTCTTAAATAGCGATATCGCATCCCATTTCTATGTTTCATGATAAGATATAATATGCATTGCGAAGTGTCGTGTATATCTCGTAATCACATCAGAAGAATGTAAATGCGACACTTCCATGCTAGGAAATTGCGTTTGCAGATGTCTACGTATCGTAGCAATAGAGTTCTAATGCTTCCTAAAACGCGATATCGCATCTCACTTCTATATTTCATAATAAGATATAGTATCCATTGCGAAGTGTCATGTATATCTCGTATTCACTTCAAAAGAATGTAAATGCGACACTTCCATGCTAGGGAATAGCGTTTGCAGATGCCTACGTATCGTAGCAATAGAGTTCTAATGCTTCTTAAAACGAGATGTTGCATCTCACTTCTATGTTTCATGTTCAGATATAATATTCATTGCGAAGTGTCATGTATACCTCGTACTCACTTCAAAAGAATGTAAATGCGACCCTTCCATGCTAGGAAATAGCCTTTGCAGATGTCTACGTATCGTAGCAGTAGAGTTCTAATGCTTCCTATAACGCGATATCGCATCTCTCTTATATGTTTCACGATAAGGTATAATATTCATTGCGGAATGTTATGTATACCTCGTATTATCTTCAAAAGAATGTAGATGAGACACTTCCATGCTAGGAAATAGCGTTTGCAGATGTCTACGTATCGTAGCAATAGAGTCCTAACGCTTCCTAAACCGCGATATCGCATCTCATTCCTATGTTTCCTAATAAGACATAATATTCAATGCGAAGTGTCATGTATACCACGCATATACTTCAAATGAATGAAAATGCGACACTTCCATGCTAGGAAATAGGGTTTGCAGATGTCTACGTATCGTAGCAATAGAGTTCTAATGCTTCTTAAAATGAGAAGTCGCATTTCATTTCTATATTTCGTAATATGGTGTAATTTTCATTGTGGAGTGTTATGTTTACCTCGTATTCACGTCAGAAGAATGTAAACGCGACACTTCCTTGCTAGGAAATAACATTTGCAGATGTCTACGCATCGTAGCAATAGAGATCTAGTGCTTCTTATATCGCGATATCGCATCTCACATCTATGTTTCGAGATAAGATATAATATTCATTGCGAAGAGTCATGTATACCTCGTATAAACTTCAAAGGAATGTAAATGCGACACTTACATGCTAGGAAATACCGTTTGCAGATGTATACGTATCGCAGCAATAGAGTTCTAATGCTTCTTAAAACGAGATGTCGCATTTCATATCTATATTTCGTGGTAAGATATAATATTCATTGTAGAGTGTTATGTATACCGCGTATTCACTTCAAATGATTGTAAATGCGCCACTTCCTTTCAAGGAAATTGCGTTCCCAGATGTCTACGTATCGAAGCAATAGAGTTCTAATGTTTCTTAAATAGCGATATCGCATCCCATTTCTATGTTTCATGATAAGATATAATATGCATTGCGAAGTGTCATGTATATCTCGTATTCACATCAGAAGAATGTAAATGTGACACTTCCATGCTAGGAAATTGCGTTTGCAGATGTCTACGTATCGTAGCAATAGAGTTCTAATGCTTCTTAATACGAGATGTCGCATCTCATTTCTATGTTTCGTTATGAGATATAATATTCATTGCGGAATGTTATGTACACCTCGTATTCACATCAAAAGAATGTAAATGCGACACTTCCTTGCTAGGAAATAGCGTTTGCAGATGTCTACGTATCGTAGCAATAGAGTTCTAATGCTTCCTAAAACGCGATATCGCATCTCTCTTCTATGTTTCATGATAAGGTATAATATTCATTGCGAATTGTCATGTATACCTCGTATTCACTTCAAAAGAATGTAGGTGCGACACTTCCATGCTAGGAAATAGCGTTTGCAGATGTCTACGTATCGTAGCAATAGATTTCTAATGCTTCTTAAAACGCGATATCGCATCTCACTGCTATGTTTCATGTTAAGATATAATATTCATTATGGAGTGTTATGTATACCCCGTAGTCACTTCAAAAGAATGTAAATGCGACACTTCCTTGCTAAGAAATAGCGTTTCCAGATGACTACGTGTCGAAACAATAGAGTTCTAATGATTCTTAAAATGCCATATCGCATCTCACTCCTATGTTTCATGATAAGATATAATATTAATTGCTAAGTGTCATGTATACCTCGTATACACTTCAAAAGAACGTAAATGCGACACTTCCATGCTAGGAAATAGCGTTTGCAGATGTCTACGTATCGTAGCAAGGGAGATCTAATGCTTCTTAAAACGCGATATCGTATCTCACACCTATGTTTCATGATAAGATATAATAATCATTGCGATGTGTCATGTATACCTCGCATTCACTTCAAAAGAATGTAAATGCGACACTTACATGCTAGGAAATAGCGTTTGCAGATGTCCACGTATCGTAGCAATAGAGTTCTAATGCTTCTTAAAACGAGATGTCATATTTCATTTCTATGTTTCGTGATAAGATATAATATACATGGTAGAGTGTTATGTATACCTCGTATTCACTTCAAATGAATGTAAATGCGCCACTTCCTTTCAAGGAAATAGCGTTCCCAGATGTCTACGTATCGAAGCAATAGAGTTCTAATGTTTCTTAAATAGCGATATCGCATCCCATTTCTATGTTTCATGATAAGATATAATATTCATTGCGAAGTGTCATGTATATCTCGTATTCACATCAGAGGAATGTAAATGCGACACTTCCATGCTAGGAAATAGCGTTTGCAGATGTCTACGTATCGTAGCAATAGAGTTCTAATGCTTCTTAATACGAGATGTCGCATCTCACTGCTATGTTTCATGTTAAGATATAATATTCATTGTGGAGTGTTATGTATACCTTGTAGTCACTTCAAAAGAATGTAAATGCGACACTTCCTTGCTAGGAAATAGCGTTTTCAGATGACTACGTGTCGAAACAATAGAGTTCTAATGGTTCTTAAAATGCCATATCGCATCTCACTCCTACGTTTCATGATAAGATATAATATTCATTGCGAAGTGTCATGTATACCTCGTATTCACTTCAAAAGAATGTAAATGCGACACTTCCTTGCTAGGAAATAGCGTTTGCAGGTGTCTACGTATCGTAGCAATAGAGTCCTAACGCTTCCTAAAACGCGATATCGCATCTCATTCCTGTGTTTCCTAATAAGACATAATATTCAATGCGAAGTGTCATGTATACCACGCATATACTTCAAATGAATGAAAATGCGACACTTCCATGCTAGGAAATAGGGTTTGCAGATGTCTACGTATCGTAGCAATAGAGTTCTAATGCTTCTTAAAATGAGAAGTCGCATTTCATTTCTATATTTCGTAATATGGTGTAATTTTCATTGTGGAGTGTTATGTTTACCTCGTATTCACGTCAGAAGAATGTAAATGCGACACTTCCTTGCTAGGAAATAACATTTGCAGATGTCTACGCATCGTAGCAATAGAGATCTAGTGCTTCTTATATCGCGATATCGCATCTCACATCTATGTTTCGAGATAAGATATAATATTCATTGCGAAGAGTCATGTATACCTCGTATAAACTTCAAAGGAATGTAAATGCGACAGTTACATGCTAGGAAATACCGTTTGCAGATGTATACGTATCGCAGCAATAGAGTTCTAATGCTTCTTAAAACGAGATGTCGCCTTTCATATCTATATTTCGTGGTAAGATATAATATTCATTGTAGAGTGTTATGTATACCGCGTATTCACTTCAAATGATTGTAAATGCGCCACTTCCTTTCAAGGAAATAGCGTTCCCAGATGTCTACGTATCGAAGCAATAGAGTTCTAATGTTTCTTAAATAGCGATATCGCATCCCATTTCTATGTTTCATGATAAGATATAATATGCATTGCGAAGTGTCATGTATATCTCGTATTCACATCAGAAGAATGTAAATGCGACACTTCCATGCTAGGAAATTGCGTTTGCAGATGTCTACGTATCGTCGCAATAGAGTTCTAATACTTCTTAAAACGCGATATCGCATCTCACTGCTATGTTTCATGTTAAGATATAATATTCATTATGGAGTGTTATGTATACCTTGTAGTCACTTCAAAAGAATGTAAATGCGACACTTCCTTGTTAGGAAATAGCGTTTTCAGATGACTACGTGTCGAAACAATAGAGTTCTAATGATTCTTAAAATGCCATATCGCATCTCACTCCTACGTTTCATGATAAGATATAATATTCATTGCGAAGTGTCATGTATACCTCGTATTCACTTCAAAAGAATGTAAATGCGACACTTCCTTGCTAGGAAATAGCGTTTGCAGATGTCTACGTATCGTAGCAATAGAGTTCTAATGCTTCCTAAAACGCGATATCGCATCTCACTTCTATATTTCATAATAAGATATAGTATCCATTGCGAAGTGTCATGTATATCTCGTATTCACTTCAAAAGAATGTAAATGCGACACTTCCATGCTAGGGAATAGCGTTTGCAGATGCCTACGTATCGTAGCAATAGAGTTCTAATGCTTCTTAAAACGAGATGTTGCATCTCACTTCTATGTTTCATGTTCAGATATAATATTCATTGCGAAGTGTCATGTATACCTCGTACTCACTTCAAAAGAATGTAAATGCGACCCTTCCATGCTAGGAAATAGCCTTTGCAGATGTCTACGTATCGTAGCAGTAGAGTTCTAATGCTTCCTATAACGCGATATCGCATCTCTCTTATATGTTTCACGATAAGGTATAATATTCATTGCGGAATGTTATGTATACCTCGTATTATCTTCAAAAGAATGTAGATGAGACACTTCCATGCTAGGAAATAGCGTTTGCAGATGTCTACGTATCGTAGCAATAGAGTCCTAACGCTTCCTAAACCGCGATATCGCATCTCATTCCTATGTTTCCTAATAAGACATAATATTCAATGCGAAGTGTCATGTATACCACGCATATACTTCAAATGAATGAAAATGCGACACTTCCATGCTAGGAAATAGGGTTTGCAGATGTCTACGTATCGTAGCAATAGAGTTCTAATGCTTCTTAAAATGAGAAGTCGCATTTCATTTCTATATTTCGTAATATGGTGTAATTTTCATTGTGGAGTGTTATGTTTACCTCGTATTCACGTCAGAAGAATGTAAACGCGACACTTCCTTGCTAGGAAATAACATTTGCAGATGTCTACGCATCGTAGCAATAGAGATCTAGTGCTTCTTATATCGCGATATCGCATCTCACATCTATGTTTCGAGATAAGATATAATATTCATTGCGAAGAGTCATGTATACCTCGTATAAACTTCAAAGGAATGTAAATGCGACACTTACATGCTAGGAAATACCGTTTGCAGATGTATACGTATCGCAGCAATAGAGTTCTAATGCTTCTTAAAACGAGATGTCGCATTTCATATCTATATTTCGTGGTAAGATATAATATTCATTGTAGAGTGTTATGTATACCGCGTATTCACTTCAAATGATTGTAAATGCGCCACTTCCTTTCAAGGAAATTGCGTTCCCAGATGTCTACGTATCGAAGCAATAGAGTTCTAATGTTTCTTAAATAGCGATATCGCATCCCATTTCTATGTTTCATGATAAGATATAATATGCATTGCGAAGTGTCATGTATATCTCGTATTCACATCAGAAGAATGTAAATGTGACACTTCCATGCTAGGAAATTGCGTTTGCAGATGTCTACGTATCGTAGCAATAGAGTTCTAATGCTTCTTAATACGAGATGTCGCATCTCATTTCTATGTTTCGTTATGAGATATAATATTCATTGCGGAATGTTATGTACACCTCGTATTCACATCAAAAGAATGTAAATGCGACACTTCCTTGCTAGGAAATAGCGTTTGCAGATGTCTACGTATCGTAGCAATAGAGTTCTAATGCTTCCTAAAACGCGATATCGCATCTCTCTTCTATGTTTCATGATAAGGTATAATATTCATTGCGAATTGTCATGTATACCTCGTATTCACTTCAAAAGAATGTAGGTGCGACACTTCCATGCTAGGAAATAGCGTTTGCAGATGTCTACGTATCGTAGCAATAGATTTCTAATGCTTCTTAAAACGCGATATCGCATCTCACTGCTATGTTTCATGTTAAGATATAATATTCATTATGGAGTGTTATGTATACCCCGTAGTCACTTCAAAAGAATGTAAATGCGACACTTCCTTGCTAAGAAATAGCGTTTCCAGATGACTACGTGTCGAAACAATAGAGTTCTAATGATTCTTAAAATGCCATATCGCATCTCACTCCTATGTTTCATGATAAGATATAATATTAATTGCGAAGTGTCATGTATACCTCGTATACACTTCAAAAGAACGTAAATGCGACACTTCCATGCTAGGAAATAGCGTTTGCAGATGTCTACGTATCGTAGCAAGGGAGATCTAATGCTTCTTAAAACGCGATATCGTATCTCACACCTATGTTTCATGATAAGATATAATAATCATTGCGATGTGTCATGTATACCTCGCATTCACTTCAAAAGAATGTAAATGCGACACTTACATGCTAGGAAATAGCGTTTGCAGATGTCCACGTATCGTAGCAATAGAGTTCTAATGCTTCTTAAAACGAGATGTCATATTTCATTTCTATGTTTCGTGATAAGATATAATATACATGGTAGAGTGTTATGTATACCTCGTATTCACTTCAAATGAATGTAAATGCGCCACTTCCTTTCAAGGAAATAGCGTTCCCAGATGTCTACGTATCGAAGCAATAGAGTTCTAATGTTTCTTAAATAGCGATATCGCATCCCATTTCTATGTTTCATGATAAGATATAATATTCATTGCGAAGTGTCATGTATATCTCGTATTCACATCAGAGGAATGTAAATGCGACACTTCCATGCTAGGAAATAGCGTTTGCAGATGTCTACGTATCGTAGCAATAGAGTTCTAATGCTTCTTAATACGAGATGTCGCATCTCATTTCTATGTTTCGTAATAAGATATAATATTCATTGTGTAATGTTATGTATACCTCGTATTCACTTCAGTGGAATGTAATTGCGACATTTCCTTGCTAGGAAATATTGTTTGCAGATGTCTACGTATATTAGCAATAGAGTACTAATGCTTCTTAAAACGAGATGTCGTATTTCATTTCTATGTTTCGTAATAAGATATAATATTCATTGTGTAATGTTATGTATACCTCGTATACACTTCAATGGAATGTAGGTGCGACATGTCCTTGCTAGGAAATATTGTTTGCAGATGTCTACGTATATTAGCAATAGAGTTCTAATGCTTCTCAAAACGAGATATAGCACCTCATTCCTATGTATCATGATAAGATATAATATTCATTGCGGAGTGTCATGTATATCTCGTATTCACTTCAAAAGAATGTAAATGCGACACTTACATGCTAGGAAATAGCATTTGCAGATGTCTACGTATCGCAGCAATAGAGTTCTAATGCTTCTTAAAACGAGATGCCGCATCTCATTTCTATGTTTCATGATAAGATATAATATTCATTGTGGAGTGTTATGTATACCTCGTATTCACTTCAGTGGAATGTAAGTGGATTGTAAGTGTAATGCTAGGAAATAGCGTTTGCAGATGTCTACGTATCGCAGCAATAGAGTTCTAATGCTTACTAAAACGCGATATCGCATATCTCTTCTATGTTTCATGATGAGGTATAATATTCATTGCGAAGTGTCATGTATACCTCGTACTCACTTCAAAAGAATGTAAATGCGACACTTCCATGCTAGGAAATAGCGTTTGCAGATGTCTACGTATCCTAGCAGTAGAGTTTTAATGCTACTTAAAACTAGATGTCGCATTTCATTTCTATGTTTCGTGATAAGATACAATATTCATTGTGGAGTGTTATGTATACCTCGCATTCACTTCAAAAGAATGTAAATGCGACACTTCCATGCTAGGAAATATCGTTTGCAGATGTCTACGTATCGTAGCAATAGATTTCTAATGCTTCTTAAAACGCGATATAGCACCTCATTCCTATGTTTTATGATAAGATATAATATTCATTGCGAAGTGTCATGTATATCTCGTATTCACTTCAAACGAATGTAAATGCGACACTTCCATGCTAGGAAATAGCGTTTGCAGATGTCTACGTATCGTAGCAATAGATTTCTAATGCTCCTTAAAACGCGATATTGCATCGTACCGCTATGTTTCATGAAAAGATTTAATATTCATTATGGAGTGTTATGTATGCCTCGTACTCACTTCAAAAGAGTGTAAATGCGACCCTTCCATGCTAGGAAATAGCGTTTGCAGATGTCTACGTATCGTAGCAATAGAGTCCTAATGCGTCTTCAAACGAGATGCCGCATTTCATTTCTATGTTTCGTAATAAGATATAATATTCATTGTGTAATGTTACGTATACCTCGTATTCACTTCAGTGGAATGTAAGTGCGAAATTTCCTTGCTAGGAAATAGAGTTTGCAGATATCTACGTATATTAGCAATAGAGTTCTAATGCTTCTCAAAACGCGATATAGCACCTCATTTCTATGTTTCAAGATAAGATATAATATTCATTGCGAAGTGTCATTTATATCTCGTATTCACTTCAAAAGTATGTAAATGCGACACTTCCATGCTAGGAAATAGCGTTTGCAGATGTCTACGTATCGCAGCAATAGAGTTCTAATGCTTACTAAAACGCGATATCGCATCTCTCTTCTGTGTTTCATGATAAGGTATAATATTCATTGCGAAGTGTCATGTATACCTCGTACTCACTTTAAAAGAATGTAAATAAGACACTTCCATGCTAGGAAATAGCGTTTGCAGATGTCTACGTATCGTAGCAATAGAGTTCTAATGCTTCTTAGAACGCGATATCGCATCTCACTTCTATGTTTCATGATAAGATATAATATTCATTGCGAAGTGTCATGTATACCTCGTATTCACTTCAATAGAATGTTAATATGACACTTCCATGCTAGGAAATAGCGTTTGCAGATGTCTACGTATCGTAGCAATAGAGTCCTAATGCGTCTTAAAACGAGATGCCGCATTTCATTTCTATGTTTCGTGATAAGATATAATATTCATTGTGGAGTGTTATGTATACCTCGTATTCACTTCAGTGGAATGTAAGTGGATTGTACGTGTAATGCTAGGAAATAGCGTTTGCAGATGTCTACGTATCGCAGCAATAGAGTTCTAATGCTTACTAAAACGCGATATCGCATATCTCTTCTATGTTTCATGATAAGGTATAATATTCAATGCGAAGTGTCATGTATACCTCGTACTCACTTCAAAAGAATGTAAATGCGACACTTCCATGCTAGGAAATAGTGTTTGCAGATGTCTACGTACCGTAGCAATAGGGTTCTAATGCTTCTTAGAACGCGATATCGCATCTCACTTCTATGTTTCATGATAAGATATAATATTCATTGCGAAGTGTCATGTATATTTCGTATTCACTTCAAAAAAATGTATATGCGACACTTCCATGCTAGGAAACAGTGTCTGCAGATGTCTACGTATCGTAGCAATAGAGTTCTAATGCTTCTTAGAACGCGATATCGCATCTCACTTCTATGTTTCATGATGAGGTATAATATTCATTGCGAATTGTCATGTATACCTCGTATTCACTTCAAAAGAATGTAGATGCGACACTTCCATGCTAGGAAATAGCGTTTGCAGATGTCTACGTAACGTAGCAATAGAGTTCTAATGCTTCTTAAAACGAGAAGTCGTATTTCATTTCTATGTTTCGTAATAAGATATAATATTCATTGCGGAATGTTATGTATTCCTCGTATTATCTTCAAAAGAATGTAAATGCGACACTTTCATGCTAGGAAATAGCGTTTGCAGATGCCTACGTATCGTAGCAATAGAGTTATAATGCTTCTTAAAACGAGATGTTGCATCTCACTTCTATGTTTCATGTTCAGATATAATATTCATTGCGAAGTGTCACGTATATCTCGTATTCACTTCAAAAGAATGTAAATGCGACACTTCCATGCTAGGAAGTATCGTTTGCAGATGTCTACATATCGTAGCAAAAGATATCTAATGCTTCCTAAAACGCGATATCGCATCTCACTTCTATGTTTCATGATAAGATATAATATTCATTGCGAAGTGACATGTATACTTCGTATTCACTACAAAAGAATGTAAATGCGACACTTCCATGCTAGGAAATAGCGTTTGCAGATGTCTACGTATCGTAGCAATAGAGTTCTAATGCTTCTTAAAACGCGATATCGCATCTCACTTCTATGTTTCATGATAAGATAAAATATTCATTGCGAAGTGTTATGTACACATCGTATTCACTTCAAAAGAATGTAAATGCGACACATCCATGCTAGGAAATAGCGTTTGCAGATGTCTAGGTATCGTAGCAATAGAGTTCTAATGCTTCTTAAAACGCGATATCGCATCTCACTCCAATGTTTCATGATAACATATAATATTCATTGCGAAGTGTCATGTATATCTCGTATTCACTTCAAAAGAATGTAAATGCGACACTTCCATGCTAGGAAATAGCGTTTGCAGATGTCTACGTATCCTAGCAGTAGAGTTTTAATGCTACTTAAAACTAGATGTCGCATTTCATTTCTATGTTTCGTGATAAGATACAATATTCATTGTGGAGTGTTATGTATACCTCGCATTCACTTCAAAAGAATGTAAATGCGACACTTCCATGCTAGGGAATAGCGTTTCCATATGTCTACGTATCGTAGCAATAAATTTCTAATGCTTCTTAGAACGCGATATCGCATCTCACTTCTATGTTTCATGATAAGATATAATAGTCATTGCGAAGTGTCATGATTACCTCGTATTCACTTCAAAAGAATGTAAATGCGACACTTACATGCTAGGAAATAGCATTTGCAGATGTCTACGTATCGTAGCAATAGAGTTCTAATGCTTCTTAATACGAGATGTCGCATCTCATTTCTATGTTTCGTAATAAGATATAATACTCATTGTGTAATGTTATGTATACCTCGTATTCACTTCAATGGAATGTAATTGCGACATTTCCTTGCTAGGAAATATTGTTTGCAGATGTCTACGTATATTAGCAATAGAGTACTAATGCTTCTTAAAACGAGATGTCGTATTTCATTTCTATGTTTCGTAATAAGATATAATATTCATTGTGTAATGTTATGTATACCTCGTATACACTTCAATGGAATGTAAGTGCGACATTTCCTTGCTAGGAAATATTGTTTGCAGATGTCTACGTATATTAGCAATAGAGTTCTAATGCTTCTCAAAGCTCGATATAGCACCTCATTACTATGTATCATGATAAGATATAATATTCATTGCGAAGTGTCATGTATATCTCGTATTCACTTCAAAAGAATGTAAATGCGACACTTCCATGCTAGGAAGTAGCGTTTGCAGATGTCTACATATCGTAGCAAAAGTGTTCTAATGCTTCCTAAAACGCGATATCGCATCTCACTTCTATGTTTCATGATAAGATATAATATTCATTGCGAAGTGTCATGTATACTTCGTATTCACTACAAAAGAATGTAAATGCGACACTTCCATGCTAGGAAATATCGTTTGCAGATGTCTACGTATCGTGGCAATAGAGTTCTAATGCTTCTTAAAACG
Source organism: Xylocopa sonorina (assembly GCF_050948175.1). Classification (NCBI taxonomy): domain Eukaryota; kingdom Metazoa; phylum Arthropoda; class Insecta; order Hymenoptera; family Apidae; genus Xylocopa; species Xylocopa sonorina. Next base: position 509,076 of record NW_027490345.1, read on the forward strand.
CGATATCGCATCCCACTTCTATGTTTCATGATAAGAGAAAATATTCATTGCGAAGTGTTATGTACACATCGTATTCACTTCAAAAGAATGTAAATGCGACCCTTCCATGCGAGGAAATAGCCTTTGCAGATGTCTACGTATCGTAGCAGTAGAGTTCTAATGCTTCCTAAAACGCGATATCGCATCTCTCTTCTATGTTTCATGATAAGGTATAATATTCATTGCGAATTGTCATGTATACCTCGTATTCACTTCAAAAGAATGTAGATGCGACACTTCCATGCTAGGAAATAGCGTTTGCAGATGTCTACGTATCGTAGCAATAGATTTCTAATGCTTCTTAAAACGCGATATCGCATCTCACTGCTATGTTTCATGTTAAGATATAATATTCATTATGGAGTGTTATGTATACCCCGTAGTCACTTCAAAAGAATGTAAATGCGACACTTCCTTGCTAAGAAATAGCGTTTCCAGATGACTACGTGTCGAAACAATAGAGTTCTAATGATTCTTAAAATGCCATATCGCATCTCACTCCTATGTTTCATGATAAGATATAATATTAATTGCGAAGTGTCATGTATACCTCGTATACACTTCAAAAGAACGTAAATGCGACACTTCCATGCTAGGAAATAGCGTTTGCAGATGTCTACGTATCGTAGCAAGGGAGATCTAATGCTTCTTAAAACGCGATATCGTATCTCACACCTATGTTTCATGATAAGATATAATAATCATTGCGATGTGTCATGTATACCTCGCATTCACTTCAAAAGAATGTAAATGCGACACTTACATGCTAGGAAATAGCGTTTGCAGATGTCCACGTATCGTAGCAATAGGGTTCTAATGCTTCTTAAAACGAGATGTCATATTTCATTTCTATGTTTCGTGATAAGATATAATATACATGGTAGAGTGTTATGTATACCTCGTATTCACTTCAAATGAATGTAAATGCGCCACTTCCTTTCAAGGAAATAGCGTTCCCAGATGTCTACGTATCGAAGCAATAGAGTTCTAATGTTTCTTAAATAGCGATATCGCATCCCATTTCTATGTTTCATGATAAGATATAATATTCATTGCGAAGTGTCATGTATATCTCGTATTCACATCAGAGGAATGTAAATGCGACACTTCCATGCTAGGAAATAGCGTTTGCAGATGTCTACGTATCGTAGCAAGAGAGTTCTAAAGATTCTTAGAACACGATATCGCACCTCACTTCCATGTTTCATGATAAGATATAATATTCATTGCGAAGTGTCATGTATACCTCGTATTCACTTCAAAAGAATGTAAATGCGACACCTCCATGCTAGGAAGTAGCGTTTGCAGATGTCTACGTATCGTAGCAATAGAGTTCTAATGCTTCCTAAGACGCGATATCGCATCTCTCTTCTATGTTTCATGATAAGGTATAATATTCATTGCGAATTGTCATGTATACCTCGTATTCACTTCAAAAGAATGTAGATGCGACACTTCCATGCTAGGAAATAGCGTTTGCAGATGTCTACGTATCGTAGCAATAGAGTTCTAATGCTTCTTAAAACGCGATATCGCATCTCACTCCTATGTTTCATGATAAGATATAATATTCATTGCGAAGTGTCATGTATACCTCGTATTCACTTCAAATGAATGTAAATGCGACACTTCCTTGCTAGGAAATAGGGTTTGCAGATGTCTACGTATCGTAGCAAGAGAGTTCTAAAGATTCTTAGAACGCGATATCGCACGTCACTTCCATGTTTCATGATAAGATATAATATTCATTGCGAAGTGTCATGTATACCTCGTATTCACTTCAAAAGAATGTAGATGCGACACTTCCATGCTAGGAAATAGCGTTTGCAGATGTCTACGTATCGTAGCAATAGAGTTCTAATACTTCCTATAACGCGATATCGCATCTCACTGCTATATTTCATGATAAGATATAATATTCATTATGGATTGCTATGTATACCTCGTACTCACTTCAAATGAATGTAAATGCGACCCTTCCATGCTAGGAAATAGCCTTTGCAGATGTCTACGTATCGTAGCAATAGAGTTCTAATGCTTCTTAGAACGCGATATCGCATCTCACTTCCATGTTTCATGATAAGATATAATATTCTTTGCGAAGTGTCATGTATACCTCGTATTCACTTCAAAAGAATGTAAATGCGACACTTCCATGCTAGGAAGTGGCGTTTGCAGATGTCTACGTATCGTAGCAATAGGGTTCTAATGCTTCTTAAAATGCGATATAGCACCTCATACCTATGTTTCATGATAAGATATAATATTCATTGCGAAGTGCCATGTATACCTCGTACTCACTTCAAAAGAATGTAAATGCGACGCTCACATGCTAGGAAATATTGTTTGCAGATGTCTACGTATCACAGCAATAGAGTACTAATGCTTCTTAAAACGAGATGTCGTATTTCATTTCTATGTTTCGTAATAGGATATAATATGCATTGTGTAATGTTATGTATACCTCGTATTCGCTTTAATGGAATGTAAGTGCGTCATTTCCATGCTAGGAAATAGCGTTTGCAGAATTATACGTATCGTTGCAATAGAGTTCTAATGCTACTTAAAACGAGATGTCGCATTTCATTTCTATGTTTCGTGATAAGATGTAATATTCATTGTGGAGTGTTATGTATACCTCGTATTCACTTCAAAATAATGTAAATGCGACACTTCCTTGCTAGGAAATAACATTTGCAGATGTCTACGCATCGTAGCAATAGAGTTCTAGTGCTCCTTAAATCGCGATATCGCACCTCACTTCAATGTTTCGAGATAAGATATAATATTCATTGCGAAGTGTCATGTATACCTCGTATTCACTTCAAAAGAATGTAAATGCGACACTTACATGCTAGGAAATAGCGTTTGCAGATGTCTACGTATCGCAGCAATAGAATTCTAATGCATTATAAAACGAGATGTCGCATCTCTCTTCTATGTTTCATGATAAGTTATAATATTCATTGCGAATTGTCATGTATACTTCGTATTCACTTCAAAAGAATGTAGATGCGACACTTCCATGCTAGGAAATAGCGTTTGCAGATGTCTACGTATCGTAGCAATAGAGTTCTAATGCTTCTTAAAACGCGATATCGCATCTCACTCCTATGTTTCATGATAAGATATAATATTCATTGCGAAGTGTCATGTATACCTCGTATTCACTTCAAATGAATGTAAATGCGACACTTCCATGCTAGGAAATAGCGTTTGCAGATGTCTACGCATCGTAGCAATAGAGTTCTAATGCTTCTTAAAACGCGATATCGCATCTCACTTCTATGTTTCATGATAAGATAAAACATTCATTGCGAAGTGTTATGTACACATCGTATTCACTTCAAAAGAATGTAAATGCGACACATCCATGCTAGGAAATAGCGTTTGCAGATGTCTAGGTATCGTAGCAATAGAGTTCTAATGCTTCTTAAAACGCGATATCGCATCTCACTCCAATGTTTCATGATAACATATAATATTCATTGCGAAGTGTCATGTATATCTCGTATTCACTTCAAAAGAATGTAAATGCGACACTTCCATGCGAGGAAATAGCGTTTGCAGATGTCTACGTATCCTAGCAGTAGAGTTTTAATGCTACTTAAAACTAGATGTCGCATTTCATTTCTATGTTTCGTGATAAGATACAATATTCATTGTGGAGTGTTATGTATACCTCGCATTCACTTCAAAAGAATGTAAATGCGACACTTCCATGCTAGGGAATAGCGTTTCCATATGTCTACGTATCGTAGCAATAAATTTCTAATGCTTCTTAGAACGCGATATCGCATCTCACTTCTATGTTTCATGATAAGATATAATAGTCATTGCGAAGTGTCATGATTACCTCGTATTCACTTCAAAAGAATGTAAATGCGACACTTACATGCTAGGAAATAGCATTTGCAGATGTCTACGTATCGTAGCAATAGAGTTCTAATGCTTCTTAATACGAGATGTCGCATCTCATTTCTATGTTTCGTAATAAGATATAATACTCATTGTGTAATGTTATGTATACCTCGTATTCACTTCAATGGAATGTAATTGCGACATTTCCTTGCTAGGAAATATTGTTTGCAGATGTCTACGTATATTAGCAATAGAGTACTAATGCTTCTTAAAACGAGATGTCGTATTTCATTTCTATGTTTCGTAATAAGATATAATATTCATTGTGTAATGTTATGTATACCTCGTATACACTTCAATGGAATGTAAGTGCGACATTTCCTTGCTAGGAAATATTGTTTGCAGATGTCTACGTATATTAGCAATAGAGTTCTAATGCTTCTCAAAGCTCGATATAGCACCTCATTCCTATGTATCATGATAAGATATAATATTCATTGCGAAGTGTCATGTATATCTCGTATTCACTTCAAAAGAATGTAAATGCGACACTTCCATGCTAGGAAGTAGCGTTTGCAGATGTCTACATATCGTAGCAAAAGTGTTCTAATGCTTCCTAAAACGCGATATCGCATCTCACTTCTATGTTTCATGATAAGATATAATATTCATTGCGAAGTGTCATGTATACTTCGTATTCACTACAAAAGAATGTAAATGCGACACTTCCATGCTAGGAAATATCGTTTGCAGATGTCTACGTATCGTAGCAATAGAGTTCTAATGCTTCTTAAAACGCGATATCGCATCTCACTTCTATGTTTCATGATAAGATAAAATATTCATTGCGAAGTGTTATGTACACATCGTATTCACTTCAAAAGAATGTAAATGCGACACATCCATGCTAGGAAATAGCGTTTGCAGATGTCTAGGTATCGTAGCAATAGAGTTCTAATGCTTCTTAAAATGCGATATCGCATCTCACCCCAATGTTTCATGATAACATATAATATTCATTGCGAAGTGTCATGTATATCTCGTATTCACTTCAAAAGAATGTAAATGCGACACTTCCATGCTAGGAAATAGCGTTTGCTGATGTCTACGTATCGTAGCAGTAGAGTTTTAATGCTACTTAAAACTAGATGTCGCATTTCATTTCTATGTTTCTTGGTAAGATATAATATTCATTGTAGAGTATTATGTATACCTCGTATTCACTTCAAATGAATGTAAATGCGACACTTCCTTGCAAGGAAATAGGGTTTGCAGATGTCTACGTATCGTAGCAATAGAGTTCTAATGCTTCTTAAAACGCGATATCGCATCTCACTCCAATGTTTCATGATAACATATAATATTCATTGCGAAGTGTCATGTATATCTCGTATTCACTTCAAAAGAATGTAAGTGCGACACTTCCATGCTAGGAAATAGCGTTTGCAGATGTCTACGTATCGTAGCAGTAGAGTTTTAATGCTACTTAAAACTAGATGTCGCATTTCATTTCTATCTTTCGTGATAAGATACAATATTCATTGTGGAGAGTTATGTATACCTCGCATTCACTTCAAAAGTATGTAAATGCGACACTTCCTTGCTAGGAAATAACATTTGCAGATGTCTACGCATCGTAGCAATAGATTTCTAGTGCTTCCTAAAACGCGATATCGCATCTCACTTCTATATTTCATGATAAGATATAGTATCCATTGCGAAGTGTCATGTATATCTCGTATTCACTTCAAAAGAATGTAAATGCGACACTTCCATGCTAGGGAATAGCGTTTCCATATGTCTACGTATCGTAGCAATAGATTTCTAATGCTTCTTAGAACGCCATATCGCATCTCACTTCTATGTTTCATGATAAGATATAATATTCATTGCGAAGTGTCATGTATACTTCGTATTCACATGACAAGAATGTAAATGCGACGCTTCCATGCTAGGAAAGAGCGTTTGCAGATGTCTACGTATCGTAGCAGTAGAGTTTTAATGCTACTTAGAACTAGATGTCGCATTTCATTTCTATGTTTCGTGATAAGATACAATATTCATTGTGGAGTGTTATGTATACCTCGTATTCACTTCAAAAGAATGTAAATGCGACACTTCCTTGCTAGGAAATAACATTTGCAGATGTCTACGCATCGTAGCAATAGATTTCTAATGCTTCCTAAAACGCGATATCGCATCTCACTTCTATATTTCATGATAAGATATAGTATCCATTGCGAAGTGTCATGTATATCTCGTATTCACTTCAAAAGAATGTAAATGCGACCCTTCCATGCTAGGAAATAGCCTTTGCAGATGTCTACGTATCGTAGCAATAGAGTTCTAATGCTTCTTAGAACGCGATATCGCATCTCACTTCCATGTTTCATGATAAGATATAATATTCTTTGCGAAGTGTCATGTATACCTCGTATTCACTTCAAAAGAATGAAAATGCGACACTTACATGCTAGGAAATAGCGTTCGCAGGTGTCTACGTATCCTAGCAATAGAGTTCTAATGCTTCTTAAAACGAGATGTCGCATCTCATTTCTATGTTTCATGTTCAGATATAATATTCATTGCGAAGTGTCATGTATACCTCGTATTCACCTCAAAAGGATGTGAATGCGACACTTCCTTGCTAGGAAATAGCGTTACCAGATGACTACGTGTCGAAACAATAGAGTTCTAATGATTCTTAAAATGCCATATCGCATCTCACTTCTATGTTTCATGATAAGATATAATATTCATTGCGAAGTGTCATGTATACCTCGTATTCACTTCAAAAGAATGTAAATGCGACACTTCCATGCTAGGAAGTGGCGTTTGCAGATGTCTACGTATCGTAGCAATAGGGTTCTAATGCTTCTTAAAATGCGATATAGCACCTCATACCTATGTTTCATGATAAGATATAATATTCATTGCGAAGTGTCATGTATACCTCGTACTCACTTCAAAAGAATGTAAATGCGACACTCACATGCTAGGAAATATTGTTTGCAGATGTCTACGTATCACAGCAATAGAGTACTAATGCTTCTTAAAACGAGATGTCGTATTTCATTTCTATGTTTCGTAATAGGATATAATATGCATTGTGTAATGTTATGTATACCTCGTATTCGCTTTAATGGAATGTAAGTGCGTCATTTCCATGCTAGGAAATAGCGTTTGCAGATTTATACGTATCGTTGCAATAGAGTTCTAATGCTACTTAAAACGAGATGTCGCATTTCATTTCTATGTTTCGTGATAAGATGTAATATTCATTGTGGAGTGTTATGTATACCTCGTATTCACTTCAAAATAATGTAAATGCGACACTTCCTTGCTAGGAAATAACATTTGCAGATGTCTACGCATCGTAGCAATAGAGTTCTAGTGCTCCTTAAATCGCGATATCGCACCTCACTTCAATGTTTCGAGATAAGATATAATATTCATTGCGAAGTGTCATGTATACCTCGTATTCACTTCAAAAGAATGTAAATGCGACACTTACATGCTAGGAAATAGCGTTTGCAGATGTCTATGTATCGCAGCAATAGAATTCTAATGCATTATAAAACGAGATGTCGCATCTCTCTTCTATGTTTCATGATAAGTTATAATATTCATTGCGAATTGTCATGTATACTTCGTATTCACTTCAAAAGAATGTAGATGCGACACTTCCATGCTAGGAAATAGCGTTTGCAGATGTCTACGTATCGTAGCAATAGAGTTCTAATGCTTCTTAAAACGCGATATCGCATCTCACTCCTATGTTTCATGATAAGATATAATATTCATTGCGAAGTGTCATGTGTACCTCGTATTCACTTCAAATGAATGTAAATGCGACACTTCCTTGCTAGGAAATAGGGTTTGCAGATGTCTACGTATCGTAGCAAGAGAGTTCTAAAGATTCTTAGAACACGATATCGCACCTCACTTCCATGTTTCATGATAAGATATAATATTCATTGCGAAGTGTCATGTATACCTCGTATTCACTTCAAAAGAATGTAAATGCGACACCTCCATGCTAGGAAGTAGCGTTTGCAGATGTCTACGTATCGTAGCAATAGAGTTCTAATGCTTCCTAAGACGCGATATCGCATCTCTCTTCTATGTTTCATGATAAGGTATAATATTCATTGCGAATTGTCATGTATACCTCGTATTCACTTCAAAAGAATGTAGATGCGACACTTCCATGCTAGGAAATAGCGTTTGCAGATGTCTACGTATCGTAGCAATAGAGTTCTAATACTTCCTATAACGCGATATCGCATCTCACTGCTATATTTCATGATAAGATATAATATTCATTATGGATTGCTATGTATACCTCGTACTCACTTCAAATGAATGTAAATGCGACCCTTCCATGCTAGGAAATAGCCTTTGCAGATGTCTACGTATCGTAGCAATAGAGTTCTAATGCTTCTTAGAACGCGATATCGCATCTCACTTCCATGTTTCATGATAAGATATAATATTCTTTGCGAAGTGTCATGTATACCTCGTATTCACTTCAAAAGAATGTAAATGCGACACTTCCATGCTAGGAAGTGGCGTTTGCAGATGTCTACGTATCGTAGCAATAGGGTTCTAATGCTTCTTAAAATGCGATATAGCACCTCATACCTATGTTTCATGATAAGATATAATATTCATTGCGAAGTGTCATGTATACCTCGTACTCACTTCAAAAGAATGTAAATGCGACACTCACATGCTAGGAAATATTGTTTGCAGATGTCTACGTATCACAGCAATAGAGTACTAATGCTTCTTAAAACGAGATGTCGTATTTCATTTCTATGTTTCGTAATAGGATATAATATGCATTGTGTAATGTTATGTATACCTCGTATTCGCTTTAATGGAATGTAAGTGCGTCATTTCCATGCTAGGAAATAGCGTTTGCAGATTTATACGTATCGTTGCAATAGAGTTCTAATGCTACTTAAAACGAGATGTCGCATTTCATTTCTATGTTTCGTGATAAGATGTAATATTCATTGTGGAGTGTTATGTATACCTCGTATTCACTTCAAAATAATGTAAATGCGACACTTCCTTGCTAGGAAATAACATTTGCAGATGTCTACGCATCGTAGCAATAGAGTTCTAGTGCTCCTTAAATCGCGATATCGCACCTCACTTCAATGTTTCGAGATAAGATATAATATTCATTGCGAAGTGTCATGTATACCTCGTATTCACTTCAAAAGAATGTAAATGCGACACTTACATGCTAGGAAATAGCGTTTGCAGATGTCTACGTATCGCAGCAATAGAATTCTAATGCATTATAAAACGAGATGTCGCATCTCTCTTCTATGTTTCATGATAAGTTATAATATTCATTGCGAATTGTCATGTATACTTCGTATTCACTTCAAAAGAATGTAGATGCGACACTTCCATTATAGGAAATAGCGTTTGCAGATGTCTACGTATCGTAGCAATAGAGTTCTAATGCTTCTTAAAACGCGATATCGCATCTCACTCCTATGTTTCATGATAAGATATAATATTCATTGCGAAGTGTCATGTATACCTCGTATTCACTTCAAATGAATGTAAATGCGACACTTCCTTGCTAGGAAATAGGGTTTGCAGATGTCTACGTATCGTAGCAAGAGAGTTCTAAAGATTCTTAGAACGCGATATCGCACGTCACTTCCATGTTTCATGATAAGATATAATATTCATTGCGAAGTGTCATGTATACCTCGTATTCACTTCAAAAGAATGTAGATGCGACACTTCCATGCTAGGAAATAGCGTTTGCAGATGTCTACGTATCGTAGCAATAGAGTTCTAATACTTCCTATAACGCGATATCGCATCTCACTGCTATATTTCATGATAAGATATAATATTCATTATGGATTGCTATGTATACCTCGTACTCACTTCAAATGAATGTAAATGCGACCCTTCCATGCTAGGAAATAGCCTTTGCAGATGTCTACGTATCGTAGCAATAGAGTTCTAATGCTTCTTAGAACGCGATATCGCATCTCACTTCCATGTTTCATGATAAGATATAATATTCTTTGCGAAGTGTCATGTATACCTCGTATTCACTTCAAAAGAATGTAAATGCGACACTTCCATGCTAGGAAGTGGCGTTTGCAGATGTCTACGTATCGTAGCAATAGGGTTCTAATGCTTCTTAAAATGCGATATAGCACCTCATACCTATGTTTCATGATAAGATATAATATTCATTGCGAAGTGCCATGTATACCTCGTACTCACTTCAAAAGAATGTAAATGCGACGCTCACATGCTAGGAAATATTGTTTGCAGATGTCTACGTATCACAGCAATAGAGTACTAATGCTTCTTAAAACGAGATGTCGTATTTCATTTCTATGTTTCGTAATAGGATATAATATGCATTGTGTAATGTTATATATACCTCGTATTCGCTTTAATGGAATGTAAGTGCGTCATTTCCATGCTAGGAAATAGCGTTTGCAGAATTATACGTATCGTTGCAATAGAGTTCTAATGCTACTTAAAACGAGATGTCGCATTTCATTTCTATGTTTCGTGATAAGATGTAATATTCATTGTGGAGTGTTATGTATACCTCGTATTCACTTCAAAATAATGTAAATGCGACACTTCCTTGCTAGGAAATAACATTTGCAGATGTCTACGCATCGTAGCAATAGAGTTCTAGTGCTCCTTAAATCGCGATATCGCACCTCACTTCAATGTTTCGAGATAAGATATAATATTCATTGCGAAGTGTCATGTATACCTCGTATTCACTTCAAAAGAATGTAAATGCGACACTTACATGCTAGGAAATAGCGTTTGCAGATGTCTACGTATCGCAGCAATAGAATTCTAATGCATTATAAAACGAGATGTCGCATCTCTCTTCTATGTTTCATGATAAGTTATAATATTCATTGCGAATTGTCATGTATACTTCGTATTCACTTCAAAAGAATGTAGATGCGACACTTCCATGCTAGGAAATAGCGTTTGCAGATGTCTACGTATCGTAGCAATAGAGTTCTAATGCTTCTTAAAACGCGATATCGCATCTCACTCCTATGTTTCATGATAAGATATAATATTCATTGCGAAGTGTCATGTATACCTCGTATTCACTTCAAATGAATGTAAATGCGACACTTCCTTGCTAGGAAATAGGGTTTGCAGATGTCTACGTATCGTAGCAAGAGTTTCTAAAGATTCTTAGAACGCGATATCGCACCTCACTTCCATGTTTCATGATAAGATATAATATTCATTGCGAAGTGTCATGTATACCTCGTATTCACTTCAAAAGAATGTAAATGCGACACCTCCATGCTAGGAAGTAGCGTTTGCAGATGTCTACGTATCGTAGCAATAGAGTTCTAATGCTTCCTAAGACGCGATATCGCATCTCTCTTCTATGTTTCATGATAAGGTATAATATTCATTGCGGATTGCTATGTATACCTCGTACTCACTTCAAATGAATGTAGATGCGACACTTCCATGCTAGGAAATAGCGTTTGCAGATGTCTACGTATCGTAGCAATAGAGTTCTAATACTTCCTATAACGCGATATCGCATCTCACTGCTATATTTCATGATAAGATATAATATTCATTATGGATTGCTATGTATACCTCGTACTCACTTCAAATGAATGTAAATGCGACCCTTCCATGCTAGGAAATAGCCTTTGCAGATGTCTACGTATCGTAGCAATAGAGTTCTAATGCTTCTTAGAGCGCGATATCGCATCTCACTTCCATGTTTCATGATAAGATATAATATTCTTTGCGAAGTGTCATGTATACCTCGTATTCACTTCAAAAGAATGTAAATGCGACACTTCCATGCTAGGAAGTGGCGTTCCCAGATGTCTACGTATCGTAGCAATAGGGTTCTAATGCTTCTTAAATGCGATATAGCACCTCATACCTATGTTTCATGATAAGATATAATATTCATTGCGAAGTGTCATGTATACCTCGTACTCACTTCAAAAGAATGTAAATGCGACACTCACATGCTAGGAAATATTGTTTGCAGATGTCTACGTATCACAGCAATAGAGTACTAATGCTTCTTAAAACGAGATGTCGTATTTCATTTCTATGTTTCGTAATAGGATATAATATGCATTGTGTAATGTTATGTATACCTCGTATTCGCTTTAATGGAATGTAAGTGCGTCATTTCCATGCTAGGAAATAGCGTTTGCAGATTTATACGTATCGTTGCAATAGAGTTCTAATGCTACTTAAAACGAAATGTCGCATTTCATTTCTATGTTTCGTGATAAGATGTAATATTCATTGTGGAGTGTTATGTATACCTCGTATTCACTTCAAAATAATGTAAATGCGACACTTCCTTGCTAGGAAATAACATTTGCAGATGTCTACGCATCGTAGCAATAGAGTTCTAGTGCTCCTTAAATCGCGATATCGCACCTCACTTCAATGTTTCGAGATAAGATATAATATTCATTGCGAAGTGTCATGTATACCTCGTATTCACTTCAAAAGAATGTAAATGCGACACTTACATGCTAGGAAATAGCGTTTGCAGATGTCTACGTATCGCAGCAATAGAATTCTAATGCATTATAAAACGAGATGTCGCATCTCTCTTCTATGTTTCATGTTAAGTTATAATATTCATTGCGAATTGTCATGTATACTTCGTATTCACTTCAAAAGAGTGTAGATGCGACACTTCCATGCTAGGAAATAGCGTTTGCAGATGTCTACGTATCGTAGCAATAGAGTTCTAATGCTTCTTAAAACGCGATATCGCATCTCACTCCTATGTTTCATGATAAGATATAATATTCATTGCGAAGTGTCATGTATACCTCGTATTCACTTCAAATGAATGTAAATGCGACACTTCCTTGCTAGGAAATAGGGTTTGCAGATGTCTACGTATCGTAGCAAGAGAGTTCTAAAGCTTCTTAGAACGCGATATCGCACCTCACTCCATGTTTCATGATAAGATATAATATTCATTGCGAAGTGTCATGTATACCTCGTATTCACTTCAAAAGAATGTAAATGCGACACCTCCATGCTAGGAAGTAGCGTTTGCAGATGTCTACGTATCGTAGCAATAGAGTTCTAATGCTTCCTAAAACGCGATATCGCATCTCACTTCTATATTTCATGATAAGATATAGTATCCATTGCGAAGTGTCATGTATATCTCGTATTCACTTCAAAAGTATGTAAATGCGACACTTCCATGCTAGGGAATAGCGTTTCAATATGTCTACGTATCGCAGCAATAGAGTTATAATGCTTCTTAAAACGCGATATCGCATCTCACTTTTAAGTTTCATGATAAGATATAATATATTCATTGCGAAGTGTCATGTATACCTCGTATTAACTTCAAAAGAATGTAAATGCGACACTTTCTTGCTAAGAAATAACGTTTGCAGATGTCTACGCATCGTAGCAATATGGTTCTAATGCTTCCTAAAACGCGATATCGCATCTCACTGCTATGTTTCATGATAAGATGTAATATTCATTGCGAAGTGTCATGTATACCTCGTATTCACTTCAAAATAATGTAAATGCGACACTTCCTTGCTAGGAAATAACATTTGCAGATGTCTACGCATCGTAGCAATAGAGTTCTAGCGCTCCTTAAATCGCGATATCGCATCTCACTTCAATGTTTCGAGATAAGATATAATATTCATTGCGAAGTGTTATGTATACCTCGTATTCACTTCAAATGAATGTAAATGCGACACTTCCATGCTAGGAAATAGCGTTTGCAGATGTCTACGTATCGTAGCAATAAAGTTCTAATGCTTCTTAAAACAAGATGTCGCATTTCATTTCTATGTTTCGTGAAAAGATATAATATTCATTGTGGAGTGCTATGTATACCTCGTATTCACTTGAAAAGAATGTAAATGCTACACTTCCTTGCTAGGAAATACTGTTTGCAGATGTCTACGTATCGTAGCAATAGAGTTCTAATGCTTCTTAAAACGCGATATCGCATCTCACTTCTATGTTTCATGATAAGATATAATATTCATTGCGAAGTGTCATGTATAACTCGTATTCACTTCAAAAGAATGTAAATGCGACACTCACATGCTAGGAAATATTGTTTGCAGATATCTACGTATCACAGCAATAGAGTACTAATGCTTCTTAAAACGAGATATCGTATTTCATTTCTATGTTTCGTAATAAGATATAATATTCATTGTGTAATGTTATGTATACCTCGTATTCACTTCAATGGAATGTAATTGCGACATTTCCTTGCTAGGAAATATTGTTTGCAGATGTCTACGTATATTAGCAATAGAGTACTAATGCTTCTTAAAACGAGATGTCGTATTTCATTCCTATGTTTCGTAATAAGATATAATATTCATTGTGTAATGTTATGTATACCTCGTATACACTTCAATGGCATCAAAGTGCGACATTTCCTTGCTAGGAAATATTGTTTGCAGATGTCTACGTATATTAGCAGTAGAGTTCTAATGCTTCTCAAAACGCGATATAGCACCTCATTCCTATGTATCATGATAAGATATAGTATCCATTGCGAAGTGTCATGTATATCTCGTATTCACTTCAAAAGAATGTAAATGCGACACTTACATGCTAGGAAATAGCGTTTGCAGATGTCTACGTATCGTAGCAATAGAGTTCTAATGCTTCTTAATACGAGATGTCGCATCTCATTTCTATGTTTCGTAATAAGATATAATATTCATTGCGGAATGTTATGTATACCTCGTATTCACTTCTAAAGAATGTAAATGCGGCACTTCCATGCTAGGAAATAGGGTTTGCAGATGTCTACGTATCGTAGCAATAGAGTTCTAATGCTTCTTAAAATGAGAAGTCGCATTTCATTTCTATATTTCGTAATAAGGTGTAATTTTCATTGTGGAATGTTATGTTTACCTCGTATTCACGTCAAAAGAATGTAAATGCGACACTTCCTTGCTAGGAAATAACATTTGCAGATGTCTACGCATCGTAGCAATAGATTTCTAGTGCTTCTTAAATCGCGATATCGCATCTCACATCTATGTTTCGAGATAAGATATAATATTCATTGCGAAGAGTGATGTATACCTCGTATTAACTTCAAAGGAATGTAAATGCGACACTTACATGCTAGGAAATACCGTTTGCAGATGTATACGTATCGCAGCAATAGATTTCTAATGCTTCTTAAAACGAGATGTCGCATTTCATATCTATGTTTCGTGGTAATATATAATATTCATTGTAGAGTGTTATGTATACCGCGTAATAAATTCAAAACAATGTAAATGCGACCCTTCCATGCTAGGAAATAGCCTTTGCAGATGTCTACGTGTCGTAGCAGTAGAGTTCTAATGCTTCCTAAAACGCGATATCGCATCTCTCTTCTATGTTTCATGATAAGGTATAATATTCATTGCGAATTGTCATGTATACCTCGTATTCACTTCAAAAGAATGTAGATGCGAC